>NW_005842822.1:126999-144703 GCF_000455745.1 Alligator sinensis | reverse complement strand
CTTCAGAAGGGATGAACCCCATAACACTGGTCCTTCTTCTGTATTCTGGCAATGAGCCTTGGCCCTGGGGCCAACCCATCCCTGTCTTTTGTGTTTGTGAGTTTTGCCCTTGAGGTTAACAGTTTCATGGTTCCTGTGGAATGAAGCTGTTGGTGGACATTGTGGTCATGTGGAAAGAGATGAACTAGACAAGTTCCATGGATTTGGACAAGTTCCTCTTAAATTAGACAAGTTCTATGGAGGGCTTAGAAATTTGGGACTGAGACTTTGAATCCAACTCAATGTTCTATGAGGGCCTAGTAGAGTCAGCAGAGTACAGGATGGTACACTTTCAGGATCAGGTGTTTGTTAAGGAGATAGCATGCTGTGTCCTATATTAACTGAACCATTTTTCTTTTTGTCTGTGCCTCATCCCTTGAGCTTCCATAATCCAGACTTGAGCTGGCAAAGCTGTGTAAGCCAGGTCTTGCATGGATAATGTGGGCTGCATTCTCCTAGCCTGATGCAGATGGAAGAAGGTGTGTTTCATAGCTGATTGTATTGGAGGGTACAGAAACAGTGAGAATCCAGAAGGATGCCAAGGCTGTAGGTCAATCTGATAATCTAGGTGCAGCACTTGCCTTGTTCCTCTGTGTGACTCCCTTTTCCCATCAATGTCACAGTGTTACACAGTATACTCAAATACAGGAAAGAACTTCAGGGGGGCTTACCCAAACTGGGGGTGACTGGACAGATAACGTTCAGTGGTGATAAATGCAAAGCATGGCATAGCGTAGGGAAAAAATTAAATGACTCCTGCAATTTACATGGTCCTATATTAACCGTGTCAGGCCAGGAAAGGTCTAAAGTCATCAATGCATCCAAACTCCTGCTCAATGTGTAGCCATGATTAAAAAGATCAGCAGAAGTGGATGTGATAAAAGTATATAAAATGATAAGCTGCCTAGAGCAGTGGTGCTCAAGCTTTTGGCCTTGTGGACCAGAGTGATGCAAAGTTGGTCCATAGGCTAGATTCCTTGTGCAGGGTTGGATCCCATGTGCCTGGATTGGGCCTTGTGCCTCTCTGGCCTGGAGCACTTTGATTGGGCCCACACCACCTGAGCCTGGGTCCACATACCCATTACAACTTGCAAGGCCATGCTATCCAGCCCTTTGGGCTTCCCTATCTGTCCAGAAATTTGGCAACAGGAGAGTAGCAATTCAACACTGCCACTGCCCCTCCTCCACCAAATTTTCTAACCTGTGGGAAGCTCAGAAGGCCAAATGACATGGTTCTGCAGGATGGAAATGGAGCACACCTGGTGTAGAGAAAGGAGATCAGGATCTTCATTCCCCTGTCTCACAACAGAAGAATATTAACTGAAACAGAAAGGTAGCAGATTAGAAATAGATCAAAGGAAATACATTTTAATTCCAAGCATAATTTAGACCAGGGGGATCAAACTCATCTAGCCCCATGTGCCAGAGGCAGCAAACAGGGCTGGGCTGGCATGAGCACCATATGCAGCATGCATCCCAGACTAGCCCTGCAGAGAACTGGTCTGGGGTGTATGCTGCATACTGGATCTGGTGCACAGGGTTGGTCTGTGGACCTGATCCAAGCCAGGCTTGGATCCACCATTTTGGGCTAGTCTGGCATGGGCACCAGATGCAGTGCATGGGCCCGGTCTGAGACACACCAGTAGCACCATGGGCCTGATGATAGGGCTGTACGGGCTGTATCTTTGACACCCCTGATTTAGACCATGCAATGCATTTTGCCACAAGACGCTACTGAGGCCATAAAGTATGCAGAGGCAGTGAATGTAGATAACAAAAATACCCAGCATTAAAGCTGTTGATGCAAATAAAGTTTTGGAAAGGATTTTTATCCATGCTTTCAGGGCCGTAAACTGATTTCTAATAATTATAGATTAGGATGAGACACCTCCCCGTCCCCCACATGAAGAAAGTTAAGACCATGTCTGCCCTGTTGCACCTCCCTCTGAATTGTAGTGCTGATAGCTTTGGAAACAAGATGTTAGACTAGATCTCCACAGGTCCGATCCAGTATGGTAACTGATCCAGTATGGTAACTGTGTTGCTATATCACCTTGTTTTGCCTGGTCACAACATCACCTGCTTTTCTTGGTAGGTGGGAGACAGATCAGCTGGTATCAGAAATAAAAGAGATGTAGTGCTGGGTGTCATCTCTGTATGACTAGCACTCAGGGCCATGGTGTCTCAGAGGTTTCCCCAACAGGATCATGTAGGCATTAATGACACCTATACAAGTGATGCAGCTCTGCTCCAATGCATGCTAATTAGCATGCATCAGATCGGACTTGATTAATCGAATCTGCTGTGAGTCTGCTGGAGTGTGCTAATTAGCATGCTCCAGCAGCCTCTGTGTCATGTGTATTCAGCATCCCCACATTTCAAAATGGTGATGAGGGCGCTTTAATTAAAGCTTGATGAACAAGCTTTGGTTAGAGCGCCCCCACCACTATGTTGAAGCATGGGACACTGAATATACATGATGCTGCAGGCACTTTTATAAGAGTGGCTCTTGGGCGGGTGGGAGTACTCTAATTAAAGCGCCCTCCCTCCACCTTGGAGCACGTGTATAGCTGCCCTAAGATGGTGAGAGAATAAAGCCCTGTGGCTCTCCACAAACAAAGGAGTAATTACCCACTACTTCTTGCAGAAAGTGTCCTAAGAGGTAGCAACAGATCTGTGTTTTAGCACTGCAATGGTGAGACCCAGGGAATCGGGTGAACTTCACTGGAAAGTCCCACTGAGAACATAGTTGGCAAATGCGGACCAGACAGCTGGGAACCATTAAAGGCTGGTCTCATGATAGATTTACCTGCAGGGGCAGAGCGGCAGGAACTGGAGTGGCACATGGTGCCACTGCTCTGATTTATCAGCTCCTGCTCCTTGCAGCTCCGGGGGTGCTCTACATATGACCTAGATAAGCCACAATACTTCAGCTGCATAAAGGGAGAGGAGGAACCATTCAGAGGAGGAGAGACACTGGACAGCAGAGCCTGGGATTCAGAGGACCCAACAGTATTCAAGTCAGTCTTCAGGGAGTGGAGACACAAGAGAGATTAGAGCTACTCAACCCCATGAACACGGCAGACCTGAGTAAGGGGTAATCAAGGTATTTTTTCTCTGGGAGGAAAAACCTTAAGAGCTGAGTGCCAGAGCCTGAGGGCTTCAGTCTGGCTGAAGGACTGCACGGAGTAACTTGCATTTAGTTTTCCTGGTTCCCTAGGGATTTTCATTTCCTTGAGCTGAGGTGGAGTTTGACAGCCCCATCAAACCTATTTTGTTTTCTGGACATTGTGTTGGGGGCACGCCGGAGGCCTAGGTGAATTGCGGCCAGGGGTGTTAGGGTTGCTTAGTGACTTGTCAACAATCTCAGAAGTAAGGGATCACATGCCTCTACCTTAGACCATTGTCTATTTTGTTGTTTTGATACCTCGGACTGGGGTGTTTTGATAACAACGATATAGCATTCTACAGCCTCATGGAATACAGATGACAAGATTTCATCAGCATGCTACTGGCACCAGCATCCTTGAATAAACCCATTGGTCTTGACTGAGTAACGATTTCAGTTGTGGCAACACCGTGGTTGGTGTGTCAATGGGGTATAAAGAAGGTGGAGCCCCAAGCCATTAACCTGTCACTATATGAATAACCTTGCAGGAACCCTTAATGTCATCACTGAACCTTCCTATTTCTACATAAGACCAGAGATGTGGCAGGTGAGTTGAAGGTGGGTCCCTCTCAGGGTGCTTGCAGAACTCAGGCCTTGTGACGAGCACTTTCTCATTAATCCCTGCTGCAGCAGCTACTATTTCTTTATCTTCCAGTAGAACCCAGAGCCCCTATCTGCAACTGGGGCCCAGTAATGTTAAGCACTGTACAAGTTCTCATAAGAGACAATGCGTACATTCTCTTGTGACAAAGGGTAGAAATGGGAACAGAAGTTCAGAGAGAGGAATTGACATGTCCATGATCACACAGTAGGGTATTTCATGACTAGAAGGGGGATAGGGGTGGGTTTGTTTTTTGTTTTTGGTTTTATTCTTGTAATCCTACCTGCATTTGAAAAACTACTCACTTAAGGCATGATTCAGAGCCCATGGAAGTCAGCTGGAAAATTTCCATTCTGCCCTAAATTACACTTGTGTGAGTCTCTCTATACACCCCAACCTCACTTCAGTCCCAGCAAAAATCTGTTGAACACAATCCCAAATAGGATTGCATGGGTTTAACCAAAGGCAGAAATACCCATTTTGGTCTAATCCCACAGTCCTTGAAATCAGTGGAAATTCTGAACATAAGACTGCCAGGAGCTTTACCTGAAGTCATTCCTATTTCTTTGTCTCCTCTTGGCTATGGATGCTCCCCACCTGATAAGTATTAAGAGCCTGATTCAATTACTTCCATGAACTCGAGGTCAGATCCTAAATTAAAAACTTTTGCACAATGAGTGAAGTCTTGGTATTACATTTTTTCAGCATCCTTTCTGGAACAGCTTCTACAGAAGAGTTCTAAAGGTTGTACTCCAGCCACCAAAAAGGTTTGACTGTCTAACCAAAGCACATTTCTTCAAACTACTCAGCCACAAATACTTTAATTTCTTTCCCCCCACACCCTCAGTGCCTTTGCTCTTAGCAGGAAGAGAGCACTGAAGGATAACAGTCCCTTTACTTGAATTAACCTTACCTGTTCTTGCAGTTTTATTGCAAGCCCTGTGGTGGCTGGTGATCTCTTGAAAACTTCATCTTGCTGAGTCATTTAATTAGTTAAGAATCTCAGCTTTCATTTCTTTAAGTAGGGATCAGCAATATATGGCTCATAGGCTGGATCTGGTTTGCAGAGCTAGTGGATCCAGCCCCCAGATCTGGGGGGCTCTGGAAGCATGTCAGCTAGAGTGGGGAGTTTTGCCTGCAACACATCAGAGCTGAACAACAAGAAGCTGTGCCAGGGCTGGGAGCTGTGTCTGCTTCACAGCCAGGGGCATGCCTTAAAGGATGCCTTTATGGTTTCAGAGAAAAGTGTAAAAACATGAATCAAAACAGCTCAAAGCTTGATCAAATACATAGAAATAAAACACATAGCAATAAAAACAGCAAATAAAAAGACCCAGAATGTATTATGTGTGAAATCTCCTGATCTTTAAAGCCAGTTTTGTGATCTAGTGGGGGATGCTGACTCAAGATGTTTGAACACATGGAACGTTCTGGAATGAGCACTTTAAAGCCCCTGGATATGTTGCGATCTTCTGCTAACCTTGTCAGTTTGCTACTGGCTATAATTTTATCCAAGCAGCCAGCACTTAATAACATTCAATTTCTTTCTTGCCAACCAAGGAAATACAGTGATTCTGTTTTCAAGGGCAGTCAGAACTGAAATTAACTACTTCTGTTCTGACATACCCAGTGGTGCCTCCTAGTCTTTAACTAACTTCTTTGCTCGATTGAAATGGTACCTCCTTCTCCTTTACAAATTTGACCAGCCTGAAGACGCCATCTTAATCATATTTTGGTGTGGAAAAGAAAAAAAAGTATTACACTGTTACTGTTCAGCCAACTCATGTGGCTTGAATCATAGTTAAAACAGGCTTTCTGGCATATGAGTTCTCAGGCTGAGAGTAGAGAATTTTTTTCCAAAACACAAGAAAAAATAGCTTTGGCTGCTTATATTGAACGCAAACAAAAATATAGATGTCTATGGTTTCATGAGCTTTTTGGGGGATACTGGAACTCAAAAGCAGCTTTGTTACTTATATTAACTTTGCACATAATGGGTCCCATTATAAAGACTGTGAACCAGATTCACATCTATAAATGGATGCAGTTCCCTCAACTTCAGATGAGGTTTTGCCCAGGTATTTTTTCCCCCCAAATACTAAAGAGTAAGCAGAAAGTGGAGCATAATTAAATTGCCCATGATGCCTACACCGCTGAAATTTCTCCATTACTTTTTATATTATTTTCAAATGCAGATAGCACACAATGTATTGATTCATGTGAGGAACACTTATTAGTCTGAACATGTAATAAGAGCTAGGTCTTCTACATTCTTATCCTAACTCTAAGGTTCACTTGCAGAGGCATGTTAGGCAAAAGCATTTCATTTCTTTGTGCCTCTGTTTCCCCAAATGTAAAAGGAAGGGAATTATACTCACTGTGAGCATCCCTCATATGGGTTCTGTAAAGGTTAATTAGCTGATGTTTATAATGTGATTTGGATAAAAATGCTAAGTATTATGATATCATTCTCTGGACAGTCATGATAGTTCAAATGACTAATACATGATTATTTTTCATTTCACCTATTATACATTTACATGTGACTTACTGAAATAGCACCTGCCCCTTCCATTCTGTTGTTAGTGCTGTGTGTTGTGTGAGGGCAATATTAGTATATTCTGGTCTCCTGCAGCTTGTTCTCTGAGGGAGTGTGTAGGACTTCAATACTGCCAGCCCATGCATTCAGCAATCATGAGTCAGGCACTAAAAATTCCTGAGACTGACTTAAAAATATGAGACGAAATATAATAAATAATAATAATAATAGTAAATTGTGAGTGTTTATTTGCTTGTTTTTCTCAGCCTTCAGAACCATATTTTCAAGCTTTTTTTCTGAAACCTGGAAAGCTAAAACCTTAATCAAAAGAAAACAAAAAACTGTAAAAGCGGTGAGTCTCAAATAGCCACGTGATTCCAGGAGCTGGGACTTTAGAAAAACAATACACTTGGTATTGTGAATTGGCAACACCAAACTCATTTGGCCCACCACTAAAGGCATATTCTGCTCTCAGACCTTGGGCACTTACAACAGAAGCATTCGCTTTCTTGATTTCTGCAATACACTTCTGATTGCTGAGAGACAGGCTGAAATGCAGGTTCTTCTGTCACTGTACAGGATGCTCACGTGTAGATTATCCCTGACAGTAGGCAGGTGTTGAGGAACATACCCAGAGCTTTGCATCACCGGGTGACTTCTACAGGGAAGCTTGAGCAGGGGAGGATAATTGAAGCCTGTCCTGGTCTGTAGCACATGTACAGCTCACTCGGCTGCATGCCAGTGAGATGACTGATGGCCAAGCCCCTCCCTCATTCTGAATTACTATTGATATTGTAATGAGACTGAGATACAGGGGGCACAAGGCATGAAGCACGCTGATGCTGTGTTATGAGGCAGATGATCAAGTAAGGGGCAGCTCTAGAAAAAAAGCACGGCCCTTGTCTGAACTTTGGATCAATGTGCAAATGCTACAAAGACAATGAAATGCACAAGGCCTTTAAGCACAAGTGAAGGCTTTGCTTGTACATACACACAAGGTTTCTTGTCATCAGGCCAGAACCCTAACCATAGGCAAAGGTTTACAGCATGCAGTTACTCCCAGGAAGAATCCACTTGTACCCGAAGGGAACAGGCAATGGGAAGGGCTATCACCAGAGCCTGTACTTTCTGAGTTTCTTCACAGAGACTGGAGTTTTATTTGTATTTAGGCACCTGTCTCTCAGAAATCTGGTCATAGGGCTCAGATCCACAAGCTGTTAGGCCCCTAACTCCTATTCTACCCATACAATGGGAAGTTAAGAGCCTAAAAAGGAGCAAAGTACCTACATACCATTATGAAACTAATTCGGGTGCCTAAATCACTTTTGACAATGGGATGTTGACTCCCAAAACACTTTGGAGCATCCAAGAAGTTTACCTCATATTTTTTATGGGCCTTGCCTCATTTTTTTCTCCTTGAAAACAGGTTGGAGGTATTGTGATAATGATAATCAGTGCCGAGTCAGCAGAAATGACAAACCCTATCCCTGCATCACATTCTTTGACAATTCTTCTTCTCATGTCTGTACACCACATTTGACCATTTTGTTACACATGCTTGTGTTCTTTTATTGTACTTTGCAAGGTCTTTCATTGTATAGATGCCTTCAAGCAGCAGGCACTGCAGCAGGCGTTGCATAATCTAAGGCTCTGCGCCACAGTCACAGGTGGTTGAACTAATGGTATAGCCTCACCTCTTCATTAGTTCCTTGGAGTGTCTGACTCCAGTACATAGGCAACTGAGACATTGCCATCTTTGCCATGGTTTGTCAGCCCCAGGTGCTAAGGACTCAGCTGCCACAATGTCCATTTTTCTGCTGTCAGGTATTCTCTTCAGCTTCTGCTTCTACACCTGTACTCATGTCTCCTTGGGTGTGGCATTGAGAGGTTGGGTGCTGGTGAGAAAGCTTCTGCGTGACTTTCAGGTGTTTGTGCACTGTGGGATGGTTGGTTCTACAGCGGGTCTCTCACATCTTCAGTTTGTCTTGATTGTTCTATCCTGCTGGCTGTCACGACCCAGTGATTTTTTGTGCCTCGGCACTATGGAATTTCCTGGCCACATGAATGCTCCTTTGCACAGCAGAGTGTTCTGCTGCAATTAAGAGCCTGCGTGCAGGAGAGTTCCCGCCAATTTGCGGTTTCCTTTGCAGGACGCATTTCTTCTTTGCAGCACAGAGATGCACAGTGCAAAGAGTTCCCGCTATTCGGATGTAAATTTGTGCCCTGTTATTGGCCAGTGCTAAATTATTCACACCTGGCGGCTAGTAATTGGCTCGCTGGCCGTTTAAAATTCCGCGCGACTTCCGCCCAAGTCGAAGAGCGGCTTCGAATTGCGGATGGATTAACTGGCTTGGGCCCCGCCAGCTGGAACAACTCGTGTGGTTGTTCCGACGACCGGACCACCTGCGTCGTGATTGCAAGCGGCGTGAGTAAAGTTTTTTACAACCAATAAGTTGTGTCTGCCTCTCCATTCACCAGCCCACCCTGACGTACGAGCGTAACTCGAGTCGGCCCTGGCCGTCCGAGACACTGGCCACTGCTCTTGGGGACTATGCAAAATGTTAAGAGGGACAGCAAACATTGCTTTGTCTTCCTCTGATGATTCATCTTGGAGAAGCAATGGAGGCTCAGATTTGTTGTTAAGGGCACCCAACATAGGGACAAGTCTAAATTAATATTGCCATGGGAGGTAAGGATTTTTGCAGCAAAATTTGGTCACTGGGCAGAGCACAAGAACTTGAGTGAACATTGTACTTTTCCACGCCCCAACTTTTTGCCTAACATACTTGGAAATGGCTGAAGTATGATTAATTCAGCAGGCTAGGAGTTTATAACACAAATATCAGCAGAATACTAGCTAAATGCTACTCAAGCTGCAATGGCCCATCTTCTTCCGCTGCTCTCTCAGTCATTACCATTTTCCATTGGAATGTGCCCCTTGAATCTACATCTCTGCAAATACACTTCAAGATGTTAGATATTTGCTTATTGCCTTTCAGCAAATTACATTTCTAACTGGTAGAAAAGAACATAATTTAATCTGCATACATGATCAGACTGATTGACTACAATGATTACTCATCCACCTACTTACTCTGTATGCACACACTGCCACAGGTGCGGTACACATTCACATTTACTAAATAATAATGGAAAAGGACAGATTGAGTCATTCATTTGGTGTGCTTTGTCATGAGTTTGATGACCTGATGTTCAATAATGTTAATAGATCAATATTCCTTGGGTTTATAATATGCTGCATGATGTACATGTTATCATTCTTTAAAAAAGACCCCAAATAGCTGTTAATTATTATAATTACTTTGTCCTTTAGCCTCTGTTACAAAGCTATGGCCTTACATCAGCCACTTGGAGAGTAAATGTTGATTTGCATGACAATGCTTTTATTAAGAGCTCATCTTTAATGTGGGAACTAAAATATTTTCATGCAACTAAACTATGACTAACGATTTAATTACACATCACCATGTTGAACTGTGGTGATTATCCAGTCAAGGATATACTGCAGAACAATACTGTAATGGTAACAGTTGCTATTCTAAATGGTATGCTATTCAAAAACATTTAGGATCAAAGTTTTGGCTGCTCTTAAAATGTTATTGGTTCAGCCAGGTTTAAATTTGTGCTATTTTAATTATATGATCAGTTAAGATAAGCTAGGCAACTCTGGGCTCTACTCTTCAGCCATAGGGGTTCCTTTATGCAGAGGAAATATCATGGCTCCACAGCACATAAATTTGACTGGCTTGAACAAATTGCCTGGAAATGCTCCCTGTGTGATGCAGAGTTCATTTCCATGGGAACAACTTGAATAGTGTTGCATAGGTGTAGGGGATAGCAGGTAGGGGCTGTGCTAGGCTGATTGAGAGGATATGTGGGTGCATCTACATGTTCATTAGTGTGCCATAATTATAATATATAATATATATATATAAATATAACATAATATAAATATAATTAATGGTGCATTAAATTTAGTACCTGTAATGACAGTTACTAACTCAATGTGCTGTTGCACATTAGTGCAGAGAAACACTTTTTAAGTGACATAAATGAACATTAAACTAAATCTACTGCGCATTAGCACGTGCTTTGCCCACCTTTCTGCACATTAAGCATCTTGTGTAGATGTGCCCAGTGAGTCCAAATGACTTGGGTGCAATAGAGAAGATATATTGAAATCACAGGGTCACTTCAGTCCTTAAAATTAATTATTTTTTTTTTCTGTGAAAGTTCTGTGATCTGGCATGTGGCAATTCAAGGGCCATGTCCACATGAGCAGAGGCATGCATTTGCAGCAGCACAAACAGTAGTAGCACAAATTTTTGCCGCTACTTTGTGCTGCAGTGCACGCTACTGCTTGTGCAGTTTGCAGTGAGACACATTGTCCTGCTGCTCCATGTGCTGTGGGAGGTGGGGGGCTGGTTGGGGTACAGGGTGCCTTAGCACGGAGCTAGCTGGCAGGCAGTCCCCACGCTGAGGCACCCTGTGCCCCAGCCAGCCAGGGAGTGACACACGGAGACAGGGGATCAGGCAGCCCAGGGCTGAAGCACCCTGCACCACTCCCCAGCTAGCTGGAGCACATTGTGCCTCAAGATGGGGAAGCAGACAGCCCTAGTCTCTGAGTGTTTCAGCATGGGTGCTCTGTTGCAGAGTCCCCACACTGAGGCACATGGAGCCCCATCTCAAGGCACACTGAGCCCCAGCCAGCCATGGAGTAGGGTGCAGGGTGCTTCAGTGCGTGGTTTCCACATTTGTCCCATCACACAACACTTTGGCCCGCTTTGCAGCACTTTTTTTTTTTTTTTTTTTGGGGGGGGGGGGGGGGGTGGTACCAGAAAATACCAGTAGAAAATTTTGCCCCAGTCAGCACTGTGCACTGTTTAAAGTGTAATATGTGTGGTTTGTGGTGCCGCAGCAAGGTTTGTGGCACCACAAATCGCACATGCCTGCACATCTGGATCCAGCCAAAGTATCCAATCTGTTCAGGGAGTGAACTACTTTCCTGAGTTTGGGCCATAATGCAGTTCAGAAAGGGATAATATCTAGATGAAAGTCCTTACTACTTCTTACCTCTTTAGCTGCAGGAAGATCATAGAAACATCCGTTGTCTGCTGGGAACAATAGAGGCTTCCATGTGTCATTTTTGTTTTGCATATGAGTCAGAAAGCCTGTTAGACACAAATGCCAGAACAGTATGTAGCTGTCAGAAAACAGAAACTGTTCTTTTAAATATCAAAGATGATTTCACTTCAGTGTTTCCCCATGTAACAACTTGAAGCTCCAATGCTAAGAGGAAAACAGATCTCAAATGAAATGGCTCAACAGACATACTATTCCATATAAGAGAGCTCTCAAGATGGGCAGGCCTAAAATTAGACACCCAGAACCAACTTTATTTTGGTTCTGGATGTGCTCACCCTGTCTCGTTTGTTTTTGAACCGGAAAGTTTCTTGTATATTTCAGTACCCTGCTGAATGGAACAAGCGGATGGGAAGATATGCATCACTGTAACAGAGAAAACCAACCCCCAGGCTTAGTGCTGCCAAGTTGCTCAGTTAAGAAGACTGGATTCTAGCAATGGCTTCCACTGAATTCAGTGAGAATTTGCCCTGAATTAAAGGTTTTTTCTTTTGTTCCAGGGGAACTTGAAAGGACTTCTTTCATGTTAGAGAGACCCATATAATTTAGGGAAACCCAATTATGGGAATGCCAACATTGAGGTTGTCCTTGTTTTAAAAAAAAAAGGAGATAAAAAACCCTTCAAGAAATAAAACGAACCATTCCCACTAGAACAAGAATAGTTTTGCAAATTTGATCGGTTCTTAAACTAAACTGGAACTGTCTCCAAGCAAAAACTGGATAAGCAAATTGTCAGGACAAACAGAATCAAAATGTTGCCAGGAACAAAGCAGCATAATATTTTTGGCTGCTAGGGGGTAGACAAAAGAGGACAGTAATGAGATGCTCCTAAAACTTGGTCATAAACTACTTGTTATCTGAAAAGGAAGTGGACTGGGAAGAAAACTGAGCTACATGTTCCTGTGGCTTGGGGACTAAAACTAACAAAAGTTACTACAGAACCGGCACCCAGATTCTTTATGGTGTAGCTGGCAAAAAATATCTAAACCTGACCCACACAAATCTGTAAACTCCCTGCTCCGCTCCCCCCCAGGGAATGTATGATCTGAGGTAAAGTGGATAGATCACTCTGGTAAAACCTCATCACATACTTCAAAAGGGACTGCTGTCTGCTCCACACTGAACGGGTCTACACGTGCACATTTACTGAGCAGTAACCAAACTTACTGCACAGTATGGATGCATGTCTACATGCGTATATGTGTACTCTACAGTAAATATGGCAACTTATGCTGATTTGAGCATAAATTTACACCCAATTAGTTACTGTGCAGTAATGCACATACAGATGCCTTACTGCACAGTAATACTGTGTGTGGACTGATTTAGGACTAACTTTAGTCCCAAGTCAGTCCACACAGTGTTAATACCCTTTAATGCATGTATAGATGCCGGCCTATTCCTGCTTACTGAGTAATAATTTACTGAGCAGTAAATTTAAGCCAGAGTAAATGCATGTGTAGACACGCTGACTGGGCTCCTCAAGTAGCACATTGCTTTGGCAATTTTCTCATGGAGTCTACTGTTTGCCATATAAGTGCTGCCAGAAGACTCCCCAGTGTGGACAAGGCCTGAGCAGCAATTTGTAACCAGTTAAAACTCCCACTCGTTATAACAAAATATAAATAATTCCAACAGAAGTAATTTGGAGTGATATAATGCCAGGGTACCTGCTATTGTGGCTCAGTAGTAGAAACTTTGTCTACCATATGGGAGACCTGGGTGTGCACACAGCTATAGCCATTGAGGCTTTGCACTTGATCTAGCCTTCAGGTAATGTCTAAAGGGGGCATGGAAGATCTGGGTAGCCTTCACTCCTTCATTCTTTTGCCTACACATATGTGTTGATGGTCCTGGTGACCTCTGAAGTGTACGCCACATGATCTAGAAGGTTGCCTACTACAAAAGTCATAGGGCCCTAATTCTTAAAGACAGCAAGCTCTGCTCTTTAAAGGACGTGCTTTATCTTCCCCATTGCAATATCAACAGGGTTTTTTAAATCTAGAGATACATCTATCAGCCACTGATAGTCTAGCAGCAGTCTACTTGTGTGTTAGATCTCCTGATTTCTAGCTAAGGTTCTGCCTTGCTCTGGGCACCTTTTTCACACTGCTGTATCTGAGTTTCTTTAAATAAATTGGATTATAATACTATCTATTAACACCATCTACCTGTTTCAAAGGTATGTTGAGCAATTAATTTGTTAAGGTATGTGAGAAGTGTTGAACATGTTAAGCATTATATAAGTGCTAAGTATTAGTAATGGCTATTATAATAGCACTGGTATTAGTTTCCCATGGTGCACACTTACTTACTCAGCAAATTTTTGCCTCTTCTAGCCCTTTTTACCACACAAAAGAAAGCAGATAGCCCAATGTAAAGTAAGGGGGAAATTGTGAATTTGAAATGTTGTCACTGATCATTTTCTCCTGCTTTGGTAGTAGCTCTTAATGCAACACAACCTCACTGAAATCATCAGCTCTGCCACGTCTCACATTCACAGGCTCATTCAATTACTCATACACATCTGTTCCCTAGAGAGGCACATGTGCCTCTTCCTGATAAGAAGCACACGGGAAGGTAATGGGAGCTTTGTCATTAATTTCAGTGAAAACAAGATCAAGTCCTGAAAGAACAGGAAGTGAACCTACAGAAGTGTATGGAAATTATACTCTTAAGATGATCATGAGTTCCCAGCACAACTCTGTGGCTAACAGAGCTCATGTGATCCTATAAACAATAGAATCTTGGGAGGTTATACCTGTGTATTTGACACTGGTGCAGTAACTATGTTTTGAATACTACACCCATTTCTGTAGTTCACTATTCAAGAGGGATGTTGATAAATTGGAGACAATTCCAAGAAGAACAAAGAGTTTACTATTATTGGAAAGCAGACTTCATGATGAGAGATTCCAGAGCACAATCTATTTTGCTTCAAGAAAAATGTAAGGCATGACTTGGTTACAGCCTATAAATCCCCACATGGGAACAGAACTTTGATTATTGACTCTTCAGGTACAAGGTACAATGGCTAGAATTTGAATGGCTAGACAAATCCAGACTCAACGTAAGATGCATATTTTTTAACTATGAAAGTAATCAACCACTGGAATAACTATCAAGGGTTGTGGTATATTCTCCATCACAGACATTTTTAAAAATCAAGATAGGGTGCTTTTCTGAAGCATATATTCTTGTTCAAACAAGAATGGATTCAGGGAAGCCTTAGGCCTGTGTTACATGGGAGGTCAGACTGGGGCTTGTCTGGATAATAGAGTCTCTGCTGCTGTAGCTGTGCTGGCATATCTATGTTGGCACAGTCCCCTACTAAAGATGTAGTGTGTGCTGACAGAAAGGGTTTTTCTGCCAGCATATTTACAGCATCTCCTTGAACCACATTAACTAAGCTGGCAGAAGCCCCCTTCTGTCAGCATAGTTAACTCCACACTAGAAATTTCACTAGCGCAGCTACATTGACTGGGGGGAGGGATTTTTTTCACTCCCTCAAGTACCTCAGCAAAACTCTGTAATGTAGATCAGGCCTGAATGATATGAATGGTCTCTTCTATATGTTATAATGAAGGTAATTAACATGAAGATGGAAGATAAATAGGTACTGTATGCTATTTAGTTTCCCTCCTTCAATTATTCTAGGAGGAGTTTTCTTTCAACAAAACTAAAACAAGTTATTCAAAATGACTTATAAAACAATTTTTCAAGATCATTCTAATTTTGGTAGCCATTTTCTACATATGTTAGTATTTTCCCCTGTTAATATAGTTATTTATTATTTTTAATGATATATAAGTAAGAGAAAATAAAATCAGAGGCCACATTCAGGCTTCAAACTCTGGGGGGAAACTAGCACAGAGGTAACTAATACCTTGTATCTTCCTATTGCCATAAGGAGGGTTCATTAGCTGAAATATTATTTCTAGTAATTTAATTCAAATATGTATTTTATTTGAACAAATGATCTAGGAAAACTGATAAAACAAACATCAGCCATAATGCCAAAGCAGTGCGCCATACTTATTTTTAATTGTATAGTTATAAAGGTTTGTGATATACAAACATCTGTCTCTCTATATACACACATACAAGCACACGCTTATATAGCTGGCTAGGATCTTGGCAGCTTGCCATGGCTGTGAAATGCAGAATTTTTCACGCATGAGAAGCAGTCAGGTTAGAAAAATATAAAACTGCAAGTGCCGATTCATTATGTATTAACGTGACCTGAGTTAGGCTTTCATTTCTTATGATTGTTGCTTTGTTCAGCATGTGGATTTTATTCGCAAGAAGGTCTCTCAGCTCAACTACATAATGCTAGTTAGGTAGAGTTGTGGGAGGCACATGTGCCATATTCATCTGGTCATAAGGAAAAATTTCCTGATTTCTGTACAATGCACAGAAGCTAGAGTTGTTGTGGTTCTGTACCGTAACCTCAGAGAAAGAGGAGAAAAAGAAGTTTGCCCAAGGAAGTAACACACAGGTATCAGGATCTCCCCCACTGTAGGGCCGGATTAACCCTTTAGTAGGCCCTAGGCAAACAAAGTCATGGGCCCTGGGTCGGTCGAGACACCCCTCCCCACCTGGGAGCTAGCGTCCGCGGGGAGTGGGGCTTGGAGCCATCACTAGAAAGCTGCCACAGCGGCAGTGAGTCCAGTGGAGGGGAGGGGAAATCCAGCGGATTAAGGATTTTTGGGGCCCGAGGCAAGGAGAAAATTGGAGGCCTCCTCCCCCCATGGGAGCTCTTCAGGCTGGCCTGGCCCCTCCCTGCAGTGCCAGACACACAGGCAGACATGGACACACACACTTTCACCTCAAAAGACGCCCCCCTCCTCTCTCTAGATCACTTTGCGGCTGCCACCCCACCTCACCACGAACCCATGGCTCCGTCTAGCTCCCTGCCCTGGCCCCAGGCCCTCAGCCCCTACCCCAGTCCCCCTCTCACTGTGGAAGCCTCGATCTGCCCCACCCATGCCCCTTCCCTACCCCACACCCCTGACCCCTATTAGACTTACCTGCAGGGAGCTACTGCCCAGCTGTGTCACCTGCGGCCATGCAGATGCACAGGGGCGGCACTGGGGGGAAGGGGCTTGGAGGGCTATAGCCCTACTCAAATTCACCTTAGCCCCCCCACAATAGCCATCCCTCCCAGTGTCACCGCCTGCTGGCCTGCCCCCAGAGGTGCAGCGCAGTGCTCCTAGCCCAGCCTGGCCCGACCTGGCCCTGGCCCTGCCCTGCCCCTTTGGTGGTGGGGTCCCACTCCCAGCCTGCCCGTTAATCCACCTATGGGGATGGGAAAGGAAGGGGGCCATCTGCATCACTAGAAAGCCATGGAAGGAAGGACTGGGGCCCCCTGCAGCTCAGGGCCCTAGGCATGTGTCTAGTTTGCCTGTGCATTAATCCAGCCCTGCCCCACTGATCTAGTCAAATGCATGTAGCAAACAGGTCTAGCATCTGAACTTCAGATGTTCATCTCTTCATTCCAGTATGTCCACCAACATCTTCCTTGGCTTATTCCCACTTCTCTCTCTCTCTCTCTCTCCCTCTCTCTCTCTCTCTCTCTATATATATATACATATATATATACCATGTATAATCCAAGCAACCGCTTTGTACAGATTGCAGCTCCTAAAGAGATTTCTTCTTTTTATCATCAAAATGTGAAGTATACAAGATGTCTTAAACATTTATGGTTGTCTAAGATCCCAAAGCACTGGTTACCCTAACAGAGGTGTTAATCCCAGCCAAACTATGGTTTATGGTTTGGGTTTAGATAGGCTGCCACTAACTGGCTACTCTGAACTAGTCTACATGCATGCTCAAAGCCCCTTTGTGGCAACAGACTCCTGTGTTCTGCAGGCAGATTGGATCTACCTCTGCCTGCTGCAGTAAACTTTCTCCGACTTCCTGAAGGCAAAGGCAGACACTTCTGTTCCTGCTCTCCATTCAGCAGTGGGTACCTTCCTAGGGTGTGCTTTGGTAGGTGTGCCATGTGCTCTGGCAGTTTGGCAGTGTTGGCTGTTGTCTTTGCTACCAGAACTACTTGGGACAATAGCAACTTAGTACAGATAGACTTTGTAGCTAAGGACAGACATTCGGGGGAATTGGGGCAAGGTGAAATCAATTCAAAATGGCTGCCCCATAGCAGGTAAATCGAGATGGGGGAGCTAGAAGGGGG
>NW_005842822.1:123023-126911 GCF_000455745.1 Alligator sinensis | reverse complement strand
GCTCAGTGCGGGGGTGGGGGGAAGAGCAGCCCCACGGCTGTGGCCAGTGGCTGGGTTTTCCCAGCCCTGGGGCTGCGCAGAGGAAGTTTGGGCTGGTTTGACCTAAATCGAACAAGTCTGATACTACATAGATCCAGGTTTATGTTAAATCAGGTTCTGCAGTTTTTATACCAGTTTGTGTGCATGGAACTTCTGTAAAGTTACAGGTTTAGACTGATTGCCGGTCACTGAAACCAGGTCTTTAAGTGTAAGGTCGGCACCGGGACAAGCTAAGTTTAAATCAGACAGGCATTTTGAACCCAATTTAACCTCCCCAAATGTCTGTACTTCGCCTGTCTGTCTGTACTGGGCTCTTTCTCTGTCTGACTGTAAGCTGGCCTCTTTCTCACTGGGGGCAACTCATTTGAGTTAGGGCCCTTATGTGCTATTCTAATACTACCATTACTAATAAAGATTAACCTATAAGGACCAGATTCTCAAAGGTATTTAGGTGCCAAGTTTCCATTAGAATCTTATTGATTTCAATGATAGTTGCCTAAATACCTCTGAGCAGCATGGGACAATCTTTTTGGTAGAAGTGCCACAAATTGGCCCCACAGACTCCCCAAATGTAACTCCAATCCCATTCCCCAGCCTGCTCTGCTGCTCTGCTTTCTGTTCCTAGCCCTGTGATGCCTGCCTGTTCTGCCGCTCTGCCTTCTGCTTCCTACCCTGGACTCCCTACCCAATCTGTTACTTTGCTTTCTGCTTCTTGCCCTATTTGCCACTGTGCTGCCTACTAATGCCCTGATCTGCTACATGTTATACACAGGTTGCCCATGTCACTTGTGGTACCCATGCTCCAAGTTGGCAAGCCCTGCCTTTGAGCATCTGTGCTTGAGTGACTTAAACAGCATCTGAGAACACCCAGGGGGCATAATTTTGCCCATAAGCAAACTAGCATTAAACCTCATGGTTTAAAGTTGCCATTGTTAAAGTATTGAATGATTTATGAGAATTCTAATAAGACATACTTGAAATAGCAGATTTTTATGTTATGACAAGTAATAGAACATTACAGTGGGCAGTTTTATATCCCATCAAATAAAACTGCCATAAATCCCATGGTTTAAAGCTAATTTGTTTATGGTTGGCTGCTTTCATTGTTTGTTTGTTGCTTCTGCTGTCCTGATGCTCTGGCCCCAGTCCACTCTTGTCACCCTTTGTTGCACTATTTGTCCAGTAGGACAGACCCTGTATTACCACTGTTTTCCTTTGAAGTAAAAGATCTGTCCCTTTTCCCAGTGAAGGGAACAAGTTTGGACATTTACTTCATTGGGAAATATTTCAGGCTCAGAGTGCCTCATGGTAGGGATTGCAAGGGTCTAGAATTTATATGATGTTTCAAAATGTAATCTATTTTATGAAACAAACGCTTCATATTTTGCCACAATAACAGTTGGCATAAAACAAACATAAATGCTGCAGTTTGTTGTTTGTTGGAGGGTTGCAAGGTGTTTCCTTCAGAACATAGAAGTATTCAGGGTGAATGATTGTTTTTTCAAGTCCAAGCAAAATGTCAGCTCAGTGTAAATATTCTTGTCAGGTTAAAAACAGCAGGATGGAGAGATTTAGGGAGTGTTCCTGCAACCTTCTGAGTGCCTCTTGCTAGGGGAAACCAGCAAGACTTGAGGGTTCTCGTTATCTACCCAGCTTATGCTCTTGTAATGGAAACAATAACAGGATGTAGATGATGTTAACAATATGTGCAGTATGCTTTTGCAGTTATGCCAGTTAGGTTCTCCTTTTACCAGGAATTATTTGGTCTCAAACATTTTAAAATCTGCTAAACATGGATTTCTCTGTAGAGGGGCCTGGTTCCAGCATGCCTGGTGCTTGGGGTAGAGCTGTTTGTCCTGAACAAAATGGGTATAAAACTGCCATATCAGAAAAAAAATCTTTTACATTCACTTGCATTCATCTCTGTCACTCTGTTTTCCCTGAAGTCCCTTTGTCTGTCCAGTCTTGGATTTAGATCCCAGGAAAAGAACTGTCCCTTTTATGTGTTTATACATTGCCTAGCAAAATGAAGTTCTGATCTCAGTTGGGGGGGGGGGGGGAGGCTTATTGAAATACAAAAGATTATTAATAATAATTGATATACATGCAAGAATACTTGTATATGTGTGTACACGCCATATAGTATACACTCATACATACATATGTATGTATATGCGTATTAACAGTCCACAGCAACTCATAACTTAAAAATCTGCCATTTCAAGTGTGTCTCATCGGAATTCTCATAAATCATTTAATACTTTAACAATCTTCCAAAATTTAAATGTGTGCGCATCTGAAGTGCTGGTGATGAATCACAGCTGGTGGCCTTTGGATCTAAGCCGATTTCTTTCCTGACTTCTTCCAGTATATCATTCTCTGCCTCACCACTGGGTGCTCAGCCTATGCAACACTGAAGTGCATGGCAGGATCCTAAGGGCCAAGCCTAATATTCTTCTGTGTATACATCCACTTAAGAATCGACAATATGTGCACACAGTCCTTACATTTACTTGCTTTTCCTTTGATTCAAAGAGAATATCTTAATGGGTTACCTCAACCAGGACGAAAATCCTAGCATGGATCAGCTTTCTGCTCACTGTGCAGCTACAAGATGAGGAGAGTTGTAGGACTTCTCAGGCTGCAGCTCTGTGGGATGCACATCGTGCCTCTGAATAGCTCTGATTCACTGGATGAGGAGGAAACTAGAAAATCTAATGCTATTAGTTTGTATTTCTACCAGGCCTTTCATCCAGGGATCTCAATGCTGCAAAATTTATCAGTCAAGCATCATGATAACCCTGTGAGGCAGGTGAGTGTTATTTCCAGGTACCATGAACTGTGGACTGGAAAGGTAAAATTGGCTGACTGCCATGCTGGGCTGTTTTCTCTGGGCTTGTCCATAATTTAGCAAAACAACTCTTCCAGGGATTCCCACAGCATCATCACATGAGGAAGGTTACCTCACAGCACTTCCTCCTCTCTGTGACTATTACATCCCAGCTGTGAGTCAGGAGCTAGAAAGTCTGACTGATGTTTCTAGCTCTGCCTCACACGCCTGGCGTGACTTAGGGCCAGTCAGCAACACACACCCTCCAGCCCTTCCTCAGTTTCCCAAAGTGCAGTATGCTGCCGAAGACAGACACACAGGCTGCCCAAAAACAAGGCCTTTATTTGGAGGAATACATGTGAGCAGTATGAAAACACATAAAAAGAAATGCAAAACTCTCAAACTCTTGGTTCAGAGATGATACCTTTTATTCAACCAACTAAGAAATCGCAAAAAAAATTATCTTAGTTGGTCGAACAGAAGGTATCATCTTTGAACCAAGACCTTTTGCGGTCTCTTTTATGGGCCCAACTGAGCTAAGAGGCAGGCTCACTGGACAGCATGGCCTGAAGGCTTTGTCCGGCAGCTCTCCTGAGGAGGAGCACTTTCAACATCTGGCCAGCTCCAAACCGAATGCTTCACGGGAGTGGGGCGGGGGTGTGGGACCACTCCCAGCCCCTTTGGCGCCAGCTGTGTCTCAACAGGGGGGTCTCTGGCAGCCAGAAGTGAGGCGGGAACTACGTGCAACGCAAAGGCAAGACAGAGCGGAAAGGGGCGCGGCGCTGGGAGCGAGGTGACAGGGAAGGGGGCGTGGCTGGAAGCCCCTTGGCAGACTACAGATCCCAGGCTCCCGGGGGGCGGGGCGCTGTGCCGTGGCGTCAGCCTGCCCGCCCCCTTCCCCATGCCAGCTCCTCCCCCTTCCCCCCCACGCCCCACTCTGCTCCTGCCTCCCGGCGGCGCGAGGCTGAGCCAGCCGTTACGGCCGGTGCCCCACGGCACCGCCCGCCCCCCCGGCGGGC
>NW_005842822.1:111281-122988 GCF_000455745.1 Alligator sinensis | reverse complement strand
GACACAACACGGATCGCACCGCCCCGGTGAGCAGCGCAGCGCGCGCGTGTGTCCGTGTGTGTGTCCGTCCGTCCGTCCGTACGTGCGCGCGCGTGTGTATACGTGTGTGTGTGTGTGTGTGTGTGTGTGTGTCTGTGTACGGGGTGGCGGGTAGGGTCCGACGCTGAACTCTGACTTCATTTCCTTTAGCAGCTCAAAGCCGTGCCCGCAGCCTGCGCCGAGGCCGCACAACAAAACAAAGGCCGGCCCGGCCCTCGCCTGCGCCCCTCGGGCTGGCCGTGCGGCCGCGCCGGCAGGCGGTCCCCGTCCCCTCCCGGCCGAGAAGTGCCGGCCTCTATTGTCTGTTCAGCATTGATTCCGCCTTCGAGCTGCGTTCAGTGCTCCGCCAGATGTCTCCTGCCTCCCCCCGCCTCACAATCCCTCCTCCAGCCCAACTTTCCCCTAAACAACCTGGCCTCCCTCCTCCCCCATCGCATGCAACTGCAGGGAGGCATGAGGGAGGTGGGGGAAGGCATTTAAAAGGCAGGGGAGAGAGAAACAAGAACGCCATTTGCCCCTAGCATTTTTTTATTATTATTTATTTTTGGAGATGGGGTTGTGGGTTTTTTTCTTAGATTTAGAGCTCTTTTGTGAGGGAGTGGTTCGCCATTTTTGACAAGTTGTTTAATTTGGAGAACTCACAGCTCCCTCTTCGCTGCATGCAACTCCAGATCCGTCCTGGCTGGATCTCTGAAAGGTACTCTCTCAGGTGTGCTTATGGAGGTTGTAGTTTAGCTGGGGGGGGTGCCTTTTTATTTTTTTTCATGTTGCTTTTCCCCACCAGATGCCTGTTTGGGCTTGTGACTGACCTTTTAAAATCACAGAGGATGAGGGTTGGAAGGGACCTCAGGAGGTCATCTAGTCCAGCCCCCTACTCAAAGCAGTAGCAGTCCCAGTGATATGATCCTTTGTACCATTTGTAAATGTCATTGATAATAGGCTGAACTCCAGGGTTTCCTTTTGAACAGATTCTTCCCCCTTCCTCCTAATTTTCATTTTTCAGGGAAATGAGAGATGGAAAGGGAGAAAAGCTATTTCCTGTTTCTATTTTGTAACACTTCATATTTACAAAGAAAATCTGATGACCTGTTGGTGATGTGCTCTTCAGCATTTGTTGTGCCAGAGAACAAAAGCTTGCAGTGTGACTGAATGTTCAGACCGAAATGTTTGTGGAAAGTGCTTAGTGAGCATTGTAATGCTTAGTAAGCTCAGAAATAACATGAGGATATCTTTCTCTTTGGGTTAAACGTTAGCGTCTGTGTGACTGAGCTAGGTGAGATCAAAATAAGTACCGAGTTTCCAAATGAAAGCAAGTAGTTTAGTCTTCTCATAATCCTGGTATTTTGGAAAACCATAATACAGTTCAGTATATGTATGTTGTTCTCTGCTGTCAGGAAGCCCAGAACCAGAAACAAACAGTCAATAGTTGTAGGGACAGGGGAGCACAGCATCTGCCTGAAGGCAAAAGAATTTGTACCTTCCTTTCATGAGCAGCAAATTCAGTATTACTGTTGCTTTTTTTAAAATTGAAGAATAAAAGTCTCCTTAAGTTATGTGCTGCGTTCTCACTTTCTTTTTATCTTGAAAAGTAAAACTCTCTGGTCCCTCTGTTAGCCATCCACTCCCTGTTCTTTGGATCAATAATGATGCTTTGGCTAAGGCAAGGGTGGGCAAAATGTGGCCTGGGAGCTGGATGTGGCCTGGCAGGCCATTCTATCTGGCTCGTGGGGCCCCTAAAAAATTTAGAAAATTAATATTAATCTGCCCTGGGTTGCCTGTCATGCGGCCCTCGATGGCTTGCCGAAACTCAGTAAGCGCCCTCTACCCAAAATAAGTAATTGCCCGCCCCTGGGCTAAGGGGATGGTCAGAAATCAAATCCACCTTCAGATACTCATTTGTTAGAAAGGAATAAAGCATTGCTTTAAGGTTTAAAACTTTTGCATCTTATTAACAGTTAGGAAGCAGTTGTTCTTGCTTTGTTCTGTAAAGAGACTTGCTGGGCATTGTGAAACCTATCATTCAGATCACGGTAGTTCTCTGTAAAGAGAGTTAACAGGCCAGCTTGTTTTCTTCAATCTTTCCTTCATTAGTCTCTAGACTAAGAACTGCACTAAGTCTAAGGAAATGACAGCAAAGAGACACTGTAGGAACTAGGTCAAGCCCTGCTAAATACCATTGAGGCAGTTACAGTGGGGAAAAAGTGAGCACATTTCCATCTGATCTAGTTTCTGTTTCCTTTCAGTTCTGTGTGTCATATGTTGGTTGGTATATTATATGTCGTTACAGGAGACCCTTTGCTTCACCAAAATGTATTTTGTGTCTTTAGTTCAGTAAATTCATGTTGTCTGAATGGTGATGAAGTTGAGACTTTGGTGGGGGGGGCGGGGTTGACCCTGATCCAGTGAGGTGCCAAACACCCATGGTTTCCATCAAATTTATGTGGAGTTGAGGGTGATCCCCACTTCTCAGAAAATATGTCTGTAGGATTAGACCCTACACTCCTGTATTTTACCTCTATCAGTAGGTTCTGATATAGTAAATGGGCAACAGGGAATACTGGACAGATTGGCATGCCACACTTGTATTTTTCATTCTCCCTTAAAATTAAGTTTGTTGTTATCCATATTTGTTTCAGTAAACCTTCCTCAACACAAACTGCTTTCAAACAATATTCCTAGTTTGTAATGTGCTTAGTATGGATACATTCACAGAACTTGAAACATCTTGAAAACTTGAGAAGTGAAATGTTTTATGTGACAGGACAGAAATGAGTCCTAATGCTTCAAATGCCCTTATAAAAGTTGAACCTTAGCCTGTTGCCACTTTCCCATTTAAAAGCAGTAAGGGTTATGTGTTTCCATCAGCTTGCTAGTAGAAAGATGATGGTCTTGAACTGAAATCATGGTTTGCTCAGAAAGCATATTGTAGATGGTTTGAAAGTGTGTGTGTGTTGTTTTTATATACACACACACACACACACACACACACACACTTTCTCTCTTTCAAAAATGCTTTATGCTCTAATCAGTCTCCTTGGAAGTATCTCATACCATTGTCATTCTGGCCATTTTCCTTTTCATCTGGAAGTCAAGTCACTAGAGTACAACTCTTGCCCTGTGAAGAAGTGAGCCTTTAGAAGTTGTTCTCTTGGGATTACATAATATGTTTATTTATAGAAAGTCCTGCCAAGCCTCAGTTTCCATCATCTTTTAAAGTCCCATCAAAACTTTAATTAAGAAATCAAAGTGGAGAGGGCAGTAACCTCCCACAAAATCCAATGTGTTCAATTGATTTTCAATAGTGCAATCATAGGAACAGAAGTGGTGTAAATGGAGAAGGTGATGGCATTCCTATGCCAATGCCAAAGTCTACCTGCATTTATACCCGTGACTTCTAAACGCATCCTATAACCAATATGTAGGCTATGACTGGCTTTCTGAGGATGAGCTTCATGGGACAATTCCTCGTTGGCTTGAGTGAACAGAGGACCCTTCCTGCAAATAGGTATTGAAGGTGCCCATGACAATGTGACTAGACCATCTCAAGGCCACTGCAGAAAGTTCTTTTTTTTTATTATCTTGGATAGGAACTCTGTGCTGCAGGTACATGACCACTGTACTGATACCAGTTGCTTTAATCCTATCATTGTGTTGCTTATTAGGCGAACATGTTATCTGATATACTTTGGGGACAGGAGAGCACTTAAATGTAGGGCTGAAGATGAACACTGCTTTTCTAGTTGCTTGTTTCTGCCTGTGTGGAGGCATTTTCAGATCAACAGGATCTGGGTCTGTTTTTCTGGAGTATAGTAAGCTAACTTATTGCCTGCTGACTTTGGCAGAATGAACTGAAATACAGAGTCACTGTTTGCTAGCTCCCTATCACTCTCAGAAGAGACATCAATGTGTTGTCAGTATGTCTGATAAAAACGTAACGTTCTTGGACCAAACCCAAGCCTAGTTTTACACCTGGCAATTTTTTTCCTGAACAAAGGGATTAAGTGATTAAATCTCTGCAGTACCCCACCACTCCTGGCTACCGTTTTGCCACCTTGTGGTAGCTTATTCAACCTCCTAAGCTACTTTAAAGTGATAGTGTAAAGCATGGCTGTCCACTGTCTGAGTGGCCAGGGCTTCCCCTTCCTGCCAGTGTGCAGACTCCTTGGGAGCCCACAGGCCATGCTGCCTGTTTCCCAAGAGCAGGAGTAGGAAACAGAAGATGGAACCAAACTCACTATCATAGTCTGTAAGTACATATGAGGAGAAGAAATCTGGTAATAAAAGGCTCTTTAGGTCAGCCTATTCTACAGATGTTTGCCAGCATAACCATGTCAGCCAGAGGCATGGAGTAAAGTCAAGCCTGCTGGCTCACATAGCTATGTTGGCAAACTGCTGGTCTTGGCTTAGTTATGTTGCAAGAAGAGTTCCTTTTTTTTTGTCAGTTTACTTTATGTTGTTCAAAGAACTGGTGTAGCTATGCTGGCAGAAAAACTCCTTATGGCCACATAGTTTTGTAGTGTAGACAAGCCCTTAGCAGAAAAAAGTCCTAATTGATCCAGTTACTGGAAGTTGGAGCCAAATAAATGTATTCTAGAAGTAAGGTTCAAAATAGTAACGGTAGAAGGTGGCCTTTAGAGCATCCTACCAATGGATGTTGTGCTTTCTTCATCCAGCAAGCTTTTAATCAGGATTGGCTATTTCTCTAAAATACATTCCCTAGATCAGCCAATAAATAGACTTTATGAAAAAGTAGCTTGGGGAGACATTATGCTCTGTATTATGCAGGAGGTCAGATTAGATGGTCACAATGTCTCCTTTTGACCTTAAAATCTATGGCTCCATAATTCATTAAAATTCTCCCTATAAGTAACTGAGCCTAAATGGATTATGGCCTTCCCTGTGAACTAATTCATCCCCTTGAATGAATAGTTACTTTTAAGTATGCAGTACATTTGCAATTATAACCTTCATCTTTGGAAAAAATCTTTACCAGCTATTAAAAATCTACTCTCCTTCTCTTTACCCCTTGGTAATGTCCCTAAGTTACAGAGGAAAGAAAGAAATGGGTGGAAAGAATAAGGGTCTGTTTCTTTTCCATTTGTCATTCATAAGAGCAAAATGAGGCCTGAGTCCAATTGCCCAGGGCCATCCATTAAATTAATTCCAGGACCAGCATTAGACCTGTAGAGCATTCTGCTTCCTTACTTTTCATACAGAAAATACCAGTCTGTTGTAGGCTGTAACTTTTGCACCATTTTCATGATTTTTCTCTGCTCTAATTAATTGATGATCAGTAAATGCAATAATCAGCAGTGTTAAATATGTAGTGAAGTAGTAGCTTTATAGCCTTTCCATTCAAGATAGTAGCAAACTTGTCCAAGAGCTGCTTCATTCCAAAACAAGTCATAAATGACAGAGAAACAGCCTTTCAAGAACTCTTAGGGAAGGGTCTTGGGATTTTTTTTCTTCTTCTTCTTCAAAGTGTTAATGCACATTTGGATTCTCTTTCCATGTTGATCACTGCTCCTACATATCTATGATGCCATCTTAATATTCTTTCTACTTCCCTGATGCTTTTATATTTTACTATGATATTTATATGATGAAGAGTATTGGCTTAATGAGGCCTTAAAACTAAGTTCAACTGGAAAAATAAGTAACTGTTCGTTTTCATTGTGTAGGTAAACTATACATTTGGTATGAGGTTAGGAGAAAAATAAAGTGCATCACACATGGAGGCTTAATATAAAGTCATTCACTTCCTTTCAGAAAACTTGTAGCTCATTTTCCTTCTGTAATGGACCTCCTGGGATAAGTTGCTAATTCTAAAAATATGTCAGTTCTGCTCTTTCCCACCATCCACTTTTTTCCCCTTCTTCATTTGGCTTTAGTTTGCTTTTCCCTGAGCTGCTTTAAATACTCTGAGGAAGGCTTAACCACGGTAGGAAATAAATGCATGTTGTGGTTGCTTCACTACACTATTTCAGTGTATAATCAAAGAAGATGTTACATTTAAACAGTGATGTGTGTGAGTGTATAGTCTGTTTAGGGCAGTAGACATTAGTATCTCAAAGTGAGGTATACTTTTTGTTCACTTAGCATACTGACTGTGAATGATGTTCTTGGTATTCTTCAGCTTTACGTCTGTTTGAGGTGTGGGAGAATATTGTCAAAACAAAAAGTCAGGCTTGACATGAACAAGATTCCGTCCATGACTTATGGAAATGCAAAGCTTTCTTTTATGTATGCAAAACAAGCATCCAATGAAACATTTCTGTTACTTCATTATTCATGATTCAAACTCCTGTAGGAATGCCTCTTTCATTCCACAGGAATCCATGAGATTCCCCCCTCTCTCCCCACCCATGTGATTGTTACATAGGTTATCCATCATAATTGCATTTACCTTCTTGTCCCTGGTGGCGTGTCTTATGTGGTTGATTGAGTGGCAGATTGCTGGGCTTGAGCCCAGCATGCCTACCCGTACCTCTTCTCATGTGCAGTCCATAACTGAGGGAATTTTGCATAACTGAGGGAATCAGTTGCATAAAAATCAACTGTCCTCTTCTAAATAAAGGAGGTGTTGCTTTTTTCAGGAACAGATATTTTCAGTTTATTTCTTACGTTAGAAATACAATATTTTGTCTTCCAGCAAAAGTTGAATAGATTATATGGAAATTCTTGAGGGCTACTCAGCTTTTAGTCATGCATGAAAAAGAGAGAGAATAATAGTCAAACAATGTAAAATGGCATCTTGGCACTTGAAACTCAAACACCTGGTGTACATTTGGGAGGCAAATATTTGCTAGTCACCCAGGTCCCTTCAGTTAAAGGCTAAGCGTTTCAGCTCCAGTTTTCTGATCCAACAGGGAGATCTATGGGTGAGAACAGTGGAGATAATATTCATGATGCTTGAAAGTAAAATCTTTTGGGTCTTATCTTATGCAAGTGTGAGCCATTGTATTTTTGATAATTAGGGGTGCACCGGTAGAGATTTTCTTGGCTGATACCGATAGCTGTTTCTTCACCAGGTATATCGGCCGATACCCATCCGATAACCGATTTACAGGAGCACAGCCTGGCAGTGTGCAGAGGAGCACCCTGGGCAGTGTGCAGAGCAGCAGGTAAGTCTGGGGAGGTAAAGGGCATGGGGGAGAGAAGTGGTGTGTATGTGTAGGGGGGTGCAGATCGAGAGCCGCACGGTGAGGGAGGGAGTGGGGTAGTGGCTAGAGCTGGGGCTCGGGGTGCAGCCCAGCGAGGGCAGTGAATAGGATACCAGGGCAGAGAGCGGGATGGAGCTGCGGGCAGCTCTTCCAGGGATCAGTGTCCTGGCACTTAAAAATGGCAGCAGTGGCACTTGAACTAAAGCTCATCAAGTAAAGTGCTGCTGCCACCATTTTTAAGTGCAGGGACACTTTTAGAAGTGGAGCCAAGTGGGGCAAGGGCAGATGCAGGTTGCCCACTGCAGGCAGAGGGATGTGCACCCTGCTGCCCGTTGCCCCGGGAGCAGTGCGCTTGCTGTGCCATGTCCCAAGCCTGCCCAGCAGTGGGATGCACAACTTGCTGTCCCTGCTGCCGCTAGGCAGTCAGGGGAGTGCAAGGCCAGTGCACAGCTTCCAGGGCAAAAGAGAGCAAGGCAGACAGCCCTGAGCCCACAGCAGGCAGCCCACATCCACCCAGTGCACAAATCTGGGGGAGCACATGCCTCCCGTGGGGTTGCGCATAGCAGTGGGAAGCTGCACCGACCCCCACCTACGCGTCCTGGACGAGCTGCCTGTGGCTCCATCCCACTCTCTGCCCCAGCGTCTCATTCACTGCCCTGGTTGTGCAGTGCCCCCTGCCCCTTTCTCTCCCTCACTGTGGGGGACCCCTTCCCTTCCCCAGAATTACCTGCAGGGTGCTGCTCTGCATGCTGCTGGGCTGCATTCCTGGTCATGTGCAGCTATGCCAGGAGGCATATTGTATTTATCAGTAGATTATTGGCTACACCAGCCAAAAAAAACCGATAGGCAATAATGCTAATTTTCCTTTTATCGGTCGGTGCTGCTCTGCATGCTGCTGGGCTGCATTCCTGGTCATGTGCAGCTATGCCAGGAGGCATATTGTATTTATCAGTAGATTATTGGCTACACCAGCCAAAAAAAACCGATAGGCAATAATGCTAATTTTCCTTTTATCGGTCCTGATCCGATATGGCACCGATATATTGGTGCACCTCTATTGATGATTGTCATTCTTCCATCCTAGACCATACAGGGGATCAAAAATAATATTCAGTAAGAGAATGGGCCCTTAGCAACTTCATCCTTTCCCTTTCCAAGTAGTAATATTTTGGCAGGTTTCATAAAAAATGCTTCAATTTTTAAGATAAAGACTGTACCTTGTATATAGTCTGTCTGTACATATCCTCATATTTAGTTAATACATAATCTTATGCTGTTCACTTCATACTCCGGAGCCAGTACAACAAGTTTATATATGGTACAGAATAATAAAATCATAGAAAATTAGGGTTGGAAGGGACCTTGGGAGGTTTAGTCCAACCCCCCGCTCAAAGCAGGGCCTTCCCTAACTATATCATTCCAGCTAGGGCATTGTGAAGCCAGGCCTTAAAAACCTCCAAGGATGGAGATTCTACCACTTCTCCAGGTAACCCGTTCCAGTGTTTCACCATCCTCCTAGTGAGAGTTTTTCCTGATATCTAACCTAAACTTCCCTTGCTGCATTTTGAGACCATTTCTCTTTCTTCTGTCATCTGCCACCACGGAACAGTCCAGCTCCGTCCTCTCTTCAGGTAGTTGAAGGCTGCTGTCAAATCCTCCCTCAGTCTTCTCTTCTGCAGACTAAATAAGCCCAGTTCCCTCAGCCTCTCCTTGAAAGTCATGTGCCCCAGCCCCTGAACCATTTTCGTTGCCCTTCACTGGACTCTCTCCAACTTGTTAGAATGTTAGAATCTGCATTAAAATCTTAATTTAATTCTTGATCACTCTCCCTGTGTTTTGCTGGTGGTTCTAGGTCCAGTACAACCAAGTCATCAGTTAGTGAGCCAGACTCTGCGAGGCTACAACTCAGCTTGTGCTTTCATTGCAATAATTTTTATAGTTATGTTTTATTCTCCTGATGGCCCATGTCAATTTTTGTAAACATCCCTTTAATACTTAAATGATTGATTAGAAGCTCTCTCCTCATTTGGGCAGATCTAGTTGGGGATGATCCTGCTTTGAGCAGGGGGTTGGACTTGGATGACTTCCTGAGGACACTTTCAACCATAATTTTCTGTGATTGTAAAATACTGTTACAGCAGAACTGATCCATGTTGGGTATGGCACAAACTGTCAACCCATACCTTTGGTTAAGAAAGTGTTTGCCTTATTTTTGGTTTGAGCATTTGGATGTCACATAGCATAAAATTAGGTGCAAGTGAGGAAGTTGTATTGGCAAGTGGTCGACTGCCCCAACAGACTGAAGTGGACGAGAGTTGGGTCAGTTCTTGCAAATAGATGGATGAGTGGGTGGCTTTATACATACACCTAAGTAAAATCACTTTCATGTCTCCTTTTGGTTAGTTTCACTAATTCTGCTCATAGGTTTCTGAGCAGCAGATGTGGCACAGAATAGTACTTTGTAAATTTCCTGTGGTTGCTGAGGAAAGCTATAGGAAGCCTATAGATAACTTCAGCAAATGTGTTCTAGGTGCTGCACCGCTGTTTCAGGCTCTTTGCCAATATTTGTGGTTTCATAATCATTTTTCTTATTTGAAAAACATTTTCTCTCCACCTACTGCTTTTTGAAGGACCCACACAATCAGCAGGGGAAAGCCCTGATTATACAAGAGGAAAAATAAAACAGAAATATTTTCCTCTGAACTTTGAGTTACCGCAACTTTGCTTTACAGATCAACTCTTTTTTTTCCTTTTCTTTGTTTTAAACCTTTTAAGTAGTGGGTCCTTCCATCTCTGAACAGCAGCAGAGAGAGGAGCCTGTTCCAAGAAGATAAGGAGTGAATTTTTGCCTTTTCTTTCAGGTGGTAAAGGCTGGGTGAAGGGAATCTAGGAAACATGTGTAAGTGATATGGGCGCTTTGCCTTTTCTATCTTCCAGCAACAACTGTGAGCTTTAGTAGATGCCTTGTATACTTTTTAGTCCCCTACAACTCACAGGGATGGACACTGATATCCATTGAAGCCTGCAACGATCAACTTGTCTGCTCCCTCTTAATATCTCCCAGAAGCAAGATAATCCAGAAAACAGTGGTGTTATGACTTCCTTTAATTGTGGGTTATGACCCTTATATTGGCCACTTCTTAGTGTATGGATGCTCAAACTGTGAATCCGTGGGAATTATGGGAGGCATTATATTCCCTGACTTGATACAAACCATGTAGCATCCTAATGAAATAAAATGAAATAAGGAGAAAACACCACCCATATGACAAGCAAGTATTTTAGCTCCATTTTACAGATAGGGAAACAGAGGTGCAGAGAAGCTAACTGATTTGTGCTCATTATTTATCAAAAAAACAAAGTGGGGGCATGAGAATAATGTCCTCATGAGATATTCAATTTCATAATGTTTTGAAACTGTTATAGAAATGCAAATCATAGTCCTTTACAGCTCTAAGATGTGTAATCTAATGAGATACCAACTAAATATGAGGTTGGATATGTGAACTGATAAGGCACTAGAACTGGGAATCTTAAGTCCAAGCTTGCTCTCCCTGTTTCTTCTCAACACAATACTAGACAGTTGTTGTGGTCTTTGAAAGTGATGGCATGAGCAAGGGGCAGGTTAAATGTTGTCACTGAGCTTCTGTGGAGTATCTGCCTGACATTCAGGAAAAAAGAACTGTGTTTGTAATGTAGTGAAGTTTAACATCTGTTCATAACCTTTGTAATGATGGGAATGGATTATAAAATGACAGGCGTTGATTCTCTGCCAATCAGCATGTATTCAGTTCAGCATTTCATAAAGCCTGCCAATTATCCTTAATAAAATCATGCCCTCAGAAAGATCACCTTGATTTAATTTGTTTAAATGCATCGAGTGGAAACAGAATGAGGTACTCTGTTCTTTAAAGCCAAAGTGCTGTATTTCTAGCTCTTGGCAGATACTGTCCACAAGTACTTCATGTTCCACTGGGTTTATGCCAGTTTTAATGTACTGTGTGTACTGAAAGCAGCAAAACCACATTTTCTTTAATTTGGGGCTTTACAACTAGCATTGATTTTTTTCATAGAGCTGCTCTGTCCTAACTGCTATCATTTTAACTTCGTTTTCTTGAAGGACTTTGGGAACAAGCCTTAATTAATACTAGTTATTGCAGTTGATATGCTTGGGCATGTACAGTAGGTTTTCCTTGCAAGTTGTGTTTGGCCTCTTATCTAGTTTTAGCTCAAGATCCCAACCAAATACGTTTATGCCTGGGCTCTCGCACACTTTGAATCTGAGTTTACTTGGCCAGATTGGCCGTGTCCAGATGAAAGTGGCTGTGTGGTATATGGTGCTGCAGACACGTTTGCAGTGCCACATACCACATGTTCAGCTGTTCCCCATGCTGCAAAGAGAACAACAAAAAAAAGCGGAGTGGTGTACATGGGGACAGCACATGCCAGTCAAAACCAGAACCTGGCTGTCTGGAGCCACACTCCACCTGCCAGCCAGGCTCCCC
>NW_005842822.1:103164-110644 GCF_000455745.1 Alligator sinensis | reverse complement strand
CAGTGTCCTGGCACTTAAAAAGGGCAGCAGTGGCACTTGAACTAAAGCTCATCAAGTAAAGTGCTGCTGCCACCATTTTTAAGTGCAGGGACACTTTTAGAAGTGGAGCCAAGTGGGGCAAGGGCAGATGCAGGTTGCCCACTGCAGGCAGAGGGATGTGCACCCTGCTGCCCGTTGCCCCGGGAGCAGTGCGCTTGCTGTGCCATGTCCCAAGCCTGCCCAGCAGTGGGATGCACAACTTGCTGTCCCTGCTGCCGCTAGGCAGTCAGGGGAGTGCAAGGCCAGTGCACAGACTCAAGGGCACAAGCGAGCAAGGCAGACAGCCCTGAGCCCACAGCAGGCAGCCCACATCCACCCAGTGCACAAATCTGGGGGAGCACATGCCTCCCGTGGGGTTGCGCATAGCAGTGGGAAGCTGCACCGACCCCCACCTACGCGTCCTGGACGAGCTGCCTGTGGCTCCATCCCACTCTCTGCCCCAGCGTCTCATTCACTGCCCTGGTTGTGCAGTGCCCCCTGCCCCTTTCTCTCCCTCACTGTGGGGGACCCCTTCCCTTCCCCAGAATTACCTGCAGGGTGCTGCTCTGCATGCTGCTGGGCTGCATTCCTGGTCATGTGCAGCTATGCCAGGAGGCATATTGTATTTATCAGTAGATTATTGGCTACACCAGCCAAAAAAAACCGATAGGCAATAATGCTAATTTTCCTTTTATCGGTCCTGATCCGATATGGCACCGATATATTGGTGCACCTCTATTGATGATTGTCATTCTTCCATCCTAGACCATACAGGGGATCAAAAATAATATTCAGTAAGAGAATGGGCCCTTAGCAACTTCATCCTTTCCCTTTCCAAGTAGTAATATTTTGGCAGGTTTCATAAAAAATGCTTCAATTTTTAAGATAAAGACTGTACCTTGTATATAGTCTGTCTGTACATATCCTCATATTTAGTTAATACATAATCTTATGCTGTTCACTTCATACTCCGGAGCCAGTACAACAAGTTTATATATGGTACAGAATAATAAAATCATAGAAAATTAGGGTTGGAAGGGACCTTGGGAGGTTTAGTCCAACCCCCCGCTCAAAGCAGGGCCTTCCCTAACTATATCATTCCAGCTAGGGCATTGTGAAGCCAGGCCTTAAAAACCTCCAAGGATGGAGATTCTACCACTTCTCCAGGTAACCCGTTCCAGTGTTTCACCATCCTCCTAGTGAGAGTTTTTCCTGATATCTAACCTAAACTTCCCTTGCTGCATTTTGAGACCATTTCTCTTTCTTCTGTCATCTGCCACCACGGAACAGTCCAGCTCCGTCCTCTCTTCAGGTAGTTGAAGGCTGCTGTCAAATCCTCCCTCAGTCTTCTCTTCTGCAGACTAAATAAGCCCAGTTCCCTCAGCATCTCCTTGGCAGTCATGTGCCCCAGCCCCTGAACCATTTTCGTTGCCCTTCACTGGACTCTCTCCAACTTGTTAGAATGTTAGAATCTGCATTAAAATCTTAATTTAATTCTTGATCACTCTCCCTGTGTTTTGCTGGTGGTTCTAGGTCCAGTACAACCAAGTCATCAGTTAGTGAGCCAGACTCTGCGAGGCTACAACTCAGCTTGTGCTTTCATTGCAATAATTTTTATAGTTATGTTTTATTCTCCTGATGGCCCATGTCAATTTTTGTAAACATCCCTTTAATACTTAAATGATTGATTAGAAGCTCTCTCCTCATTTGGGCAGATCTAGTTGGGGATGATCCTGCTTTGAGCAGGGGGTTGGACTTGGATGACTTCCTGAGGACACTTTCAACCATAATTTTCTGTGATTGTAAAATACTGTTACAGCAGAACTGATCCATGTTGGGTATGGCACAAACTGTCAACCCATACCTTTGGTTAAGAAAGTGTTTGCCTTATTTTTGGTTTGAGCATTTGGATGTCACATAGCATAAAATTAGGTGCAAGTGAGGAAGTTGTATTGGCAAGTGGTCGACTGCCCCAACAGACTGAAGTGGACGAGAGTTGGGTCAGTTCTTGCAAATAGATGGATGAGTGGGTGGCTTTATACATACACCTAAGTAAAATCACTTTCATGTCTCCTTTTGGTTAGTTTCACTAATTCTGCTCATAGGTTTCTGAGCAGCAGATGTGGCACAGAATAGTACTTTGTAAATTTCCTGTGGTTGCTGAGGAAAGCTATAGGAAGCCTATAGATAACTTCAGCAAATGTGTTCTAGGTGCTGCACCGCTGTTTCAGGCTCTTTGCCAATATTTGTGGTTTCATAATCATTTTTCTTATTTGAAAAACATTTTCTCTCCACCTACTGCTTTTTGAAGGACCCACACAATCAGCAGGGGAAAGCCCTGATTATACAAGAGGAAAAATAAAACAGAAATATTTTCCTCTGAACTTTGAGTTACCGCAACTTTGCTTTACAGATCAACTCTTTTTTTTCCTTTTCTTTGTTTTAAACCTTTTAAGTAGTGGGTCCTTCCATCTCTGAACAGCAGCAGAGAGAGGAGCCTGTTCCAAGAAGATAAGGAGTGAATTTTTGCCTTTTCTTTCAGGTGGTAAAGGCTGGGTGAAGGGAATCTAGGAAACATGTGTAAGTGATATGGGCGCTTTGCCTTTTCTATCTTCCAGCAACAACTGTGAGCTTTAGTAGATGCCTTGTATACTTTTTAGTCCCCTACAACTCACAGGGATGGACACTGATATCCATTGAAGCCTGCAACGATCAACTTGTCTGCTCCCTCTTAATATCTCCCAGAAGCAAGATAATCCAGAAAACAGTGGTGTTATGACTTCCTTTAATTGTGGGTTATGACCCTTATATTGGCCACTTCTTAGTGTATGGATGCTCAAACTGTGAATCCGTGGGAATTATGGGAGGCATTATATTCCCTGACTTGATACAAACCATGTAGCATCCTAATGAAATAAAATGAAATAAGGAGAAAACACCACCCATATGACAAGCAAGTATTTTAGCTCCATTTTACAGATAGGGAAACAGAGGTGCAGAGAAGCTAACTGATTTGTGCTCATTATTTATCAAAAAAACAAAGTGGGGGCATGAGAATAATGTCCTCATGAGATATTCAATTTCATAATGTTTTGAAACTGTTATAGAAATGCAAATCATAGTCCTTTACAGCTCTAAGATGTGTAATCTAATGAGATACCAACTAAATATGAGGTTGGATATGTGAACTGATAAGGCACTAGAACTGGGAATCTTAAGTCCAAGCTTGCTCTCCCTGTTTCTTCTCAACACAATACTAGACAGTTGTTGTGGTCTTTGAAAGTGATGGCATGAGCAAGGGGCAGGTTAAATGTTGTCACTGAGCTTCTGTGGAGTATCTGCCTGACATTCAGGAAAAAAGAACTGTGTTTGTAATGTAGTGAAGTTTAACATCTGTTCATAACCTTTGTAATGATGGGAATGGATTATAAAATGACAGGCGTTGATTCTCTGCCAATCAGCATGTATTCAGTTCAGCATTTCATAAAGCCTGCCAATTATCCTTAATAAAATCATGCCCTCAGAAAGATCACCTTGATTTAATTTGTTTAAATGCATCGAGTGGAAACAGAATGAGGTACTCTGTTCTTTAAAGCCAAAGTGCTGTATTTCTAGCTCTTGGCAGATACTGTCCACAAGTACTTCATGTTCCACTGGGTTTATGCCAGTTTTAATGTACTGTGTGTACTGAAAGCAGCAAAACCACATTTTCTTTAATTTGGGGCTTTACAACTAGCATTGATTTTTTTCATAGAGCTGCTCTGTCCTAACTGCTATCATTTTAACTTCGTTTTCTTGAAGGACTTTGGGAACAAGCCTTAATTAATACTAGTTATTGCAGTTGATATGCTTGGGCATGTACAGTAGGTTTTCCTTGCAAGTTGTGTTTGGCCTCTTATCTAGTTTTAGCTCAAGATCCCAACCAAATACGTTTATGCCTGGGCTCTCGCACACTTTGAATCTGAGTTTACTTGGCCAGATTGGCCGTGTCCAGATGAAAGTGGCTGTGTGGTATATGGTGCTGCAGACACGTTTGCAGTGCCACATACCACATGTTCAGCTGTTCCCCATGCTGCAAAGAGAACAACAAAAAAAAGCGGAGTGGTGTACATGGGGACAGCACATGCCAGTCAAAACCAGAACCTGGCTGTCTGGAGCCACACTCCACCTGCCAGCCAGGCTCCACACAGCAGGATAGCTGCTGCTGTAGCCCCAGCTTAGGCTGCTGGGGCCAGCTCAGTGCTAGTCACAGATTCTCCCACCCCACCGCAGGGTAACCTGCGGCATGCCAGACAGCGCATGGCACAGGCATTCCCCAGGGACAGCTAGTGGCAGCACAAGGTGTGCCACTGCTCGTTTTCCCTGGGGAAACAAATGTCCACACTCATGTGGATGCAGCCCTTGGGGTATAGTTTTGAGCTCAGGTTTTACTTTTAAGGCAGGCTCTGTTTTGCAGTGAGGGTGTGACTGAAGCCCTGACAACTGTGCTCAGGTTTCCATTGTCCTTCACTGCCATCCCGTAACTCCGTCTGTTTCCCTTCTGGTGCATAGGAAGGGAGAGGCTAGGTAGAAGGTACCTACTGGTCTGTGTGTGCCCAGCTGGCAGAGGATTAAGTCCATGGTGTTGGCTTAAGGAGTAAGGGTTGTAGGCCTAGGTCCCAAGAGTTGCCCTTGGAGTGCACCAGTATTCTATACTGGGAGGCAGTTTTAATGAGCTGACTAACAAAGCTGGAAGAGTAGGATCTGGCACTAATGTCAATGGACAGTTTCAGCCTTTAGACCAGTTTTCATGGTTATTAGCTTGCAAAATAATTTTGAGAAGTTAGTTGTGTGGACTGCCCCCAAAAAAGAGTTGTTGCAAAGCTTAGGAACCGAGTAGGTTGTCAACGATTCAGTTTGCTGCTTCTCCTCTCATCTCCTAATTTGAAACCTCCTTCAGAGCATGTAGTTGTCCTGAGTCATAGGTCCCAAACATTCCAGAACTTTAACACTGTAATTGTCATGTGGAAAAGCTTATCAGAGATGACTGAAAACTGCAGAATGAGAGTTGAGGAATCTTTGTGGCTCTGCTGCAGTACCCTGGAGACTTCATGCAAGAATTAGTTTGCTGTAACACTTTCACACCTGTTTACTTTCACTTTAACTGCTCACTTTTTGGATAAAATAAGTATTAACCCTTTGTAAAAGGATGCTGTGCTGTGTTTGTCCTTCCTCTGTGTCACCTCATGTATTTGGAAAATAGGTGTTTACAATATAAAATCAAGCCCTTGAAGTCAGGAAACGCCACATCCATGATTGCCAAAGCCAGCTTGATTCTGTTCCCTGGTAAATCCATCCTGTGCACTGAATGAGGGAGGGGGTCTTCTAGAATAGTAGTATGTGAGCTCATATAACTGAATGTTATCTCGTTAATAAATATAAAATGCTTGTGCATTTTTATGTATCCCTCCTGAGATCTGGGGTAGTGCTGCCCCATACAGGGGCTTTGAGGAGAGCAGTGGCTACTAGGCCTAGGCTAACTCTCCTTTACTGTTCCTTACTTCTCTGGGAATACCCAGTGCAGCGTGTTGCTGCTTTGGCAGCTGGTGGCCCTGGCTTTGGTGAATGTCTGGTGGCTTTGGTGTGCTATCAAAGTTTTCCTGGTGGATTTAAAGGAAAGATAGGGGAACTGGTGACTAATTTATTTATTTATTTACCCTTCTCTGCAATCAAACCTGAACAGAAGGCGGTTTTACTTCAGCTCAGTTCGTTTGTTTGCTTGTTTTTAACTGTGTTTAGAAAAGGATATATGGCTAAATCAGGACAAAAATCGTGTAGAAGGGTATTGTAGTAACTGCTGGGGAGAAGGAGGGCATATTTGATGCCTAATCATCACAAGTATGTGTGGTCCCATTGTACTCTCATGGCTGCAGTCTACATGAAATATTCCTGCTATTACACTTTCGCAGGAACAGCTGTTTTCCAGGTGACTTCTAGTCATTCCCTAATTGTTCAACAGGCTGCTGCTCCTTTCTATAGGGAATGTATACTTAAGATTGCCTTGATGCTAAAGGTCAGGCCCGTGAATAGAACCTGGCTCTTGTATTGCCCTGCTAAAGCACTAAGCTGTTTGTTCAGCTGTAATAATAGTTCCTCTCTTTCATTTATCCTTTCCCATCGTTGTTAGTGCTCAGTAATTTTAGTCTGTCTCTAAATCAGTAGTTTTCAACTTTTTTTTTTTTTTAATTTGTGGACCCCCTAAAAATTTTTGAATTAATTTATGGACCCCTTTGAATGGTAGGTGTGGGTATTCACATAATTTTGACTGATCATAGTCTTTTGTGGAACCCTTGACATAGTCTGCAGACCACCAAGGGTCTGTGGATCACAGGTTGAAAACACTGCTCTAAATCATTGACATGTTAAAACTGCAGCAGGTCAGGAGTTATTCATTTGAACCATTTTAAAGAACTAAGATTTGAGTCTGTGGGACTCCCACTGCACTAGAACACTGATTGAGCACAACATATGTTGTATTGATGGAGAGGAATTAACTTTGTTTTTTGTCCGGTGTGTGTGAGAGTTAACAATGGACCCAACCCTGGACTCCATCCTTGTTCTTTGCAGCCCCCAAATAGGTGTGTTGTATTCATCCAGAATAAACCCTACATTAGCTGCAATCCAAGTTCATATAGAAGTAATGTTCTCTGATTTGAAATGCACTCCTACAACTCTTTTGGGATTAGGTTTTCCAGTTGCTTCCTTGGATATTAGAAGATTGTACCGTATATAGACTGGAAGTTAAGGGTTTGTCTTTTTTAGTGCTCTCTCACTCTTGCTTGGTACACATCTTAACTGCTTTTTACAGTGTCCTCCTAATGGTCCATTATAGCTGCATGTAAAAATGCAAGATGGAAGGAAGCTGTTTTATTAGATTTAGAAAAAGACATTTCTCAGATAACTAGCATAATGTGTCAGCAGCTGCAACATACCTAATAGAAGTTAATAGAAAATCCTGATGCAGAATTCTGAGATACCTGGAGGCATGCTCTACTGTACAGGATAGACTTCCCTCATTTTACTTCTTTGTCCTTCTAGAGGGACTGCCAGCTAAAAACTATGCAGTGAATTCCCTCTGTTCATCCTGCTAGGCTTAAACTAGCTTGCCCTTACCTTGAAGGCTGTACATCAAGGGTGCTCAATGTCTGGTACTGTAATCCAACCTTTGGGGCTCCCCACGGGTCTGGAAATTTGGCAGTGGGAGAGCAGTGGCACTGTTCCTTTGTTGCCAAATCTCTGGACCCATGGGGATTCCTGCCAGCCAGATGACACAGTGCTGTGGGCCAGATATGGCCCACAGGCTGGAGGTTGAGCACAGTAGCAAAATGCATAATATGAATAATATAATAAAAACACACTTTGGGGTACAAGCTGTGATCATCCACATAAATGTTTCACTGATTTCTCCTCCCCCCCCCCCCCC
>NW_005842822.1:98732-103133 GCF_000455745.1 Alligator sinensis | reverse complement strand
TCACTGTCTATTAGCTTTTCCTTAGAAGGGCAGGTTCATGTCTCGTGTTATCCATGTTTGAGTAGTTCTGTCTCCACATTGCAGGTAACTGGGGCTTTTTCTTTTGTGGTTCTCTTGTATTACATAATTGAAGCATGGCAACCAAGTGGCATAAAAATCATCGTACTTGTCTTCTAAGCAAAGCTGATAGAGCATAGAAATGGGCAGCCCCACCAAACATGGGATAATGGATAAACACCATGGAAAAGCTGTTGTGTTGACAGCTGCTGAGATGAGGTGGATATATGGAGATCTGTTGTAAACAGAAGGCAGGGTAGATTTGCACCACAGACCCATGGTTCTCAACCTTTTTAGACTTGAGGTACCTCTTGATAGATTCAAAGCACCCATTGGAAAATGCTAGTTCTTCGTTTATACACTTATTTAACTACAGAATAATAACAAACCAATTCTTCTGTTTCCAAGAACTTAGAAAGATCACACCAGGTCAGAATGCTTTTAATGCTTTGGATTCCATTTTGAAATATCTCAGTTTACCTTGTGAATCATGTTTGAGCACCTAACAGTGATTGCATGGCACCCAGGAGCACACTTCAGAGGATGTCAAACCATCCCAGGTTAAAGGTAACAATCACTGTTGTAGGCTAACTAAATAACATATAGCACAAGCTTTTGTCAGCTGGACCTTATGCTATACATTTCTGATTTAGCTAGTCTATAAGGTGCAAATCTACCCTGCCTTCTACTTGACTTTAACACAGTTAACTATATTGATCTTCAGTAATCCATGTTAACCAGCTGTTGTGAATGTTTCTTTGTATAGATATCCAGTAACCCTGTTTAGAGGGCCAGTTCTACTACATAAGTTACGTTGTCTTTTAATGCCTCGATAGTATGGGTTTGCTCTGGGCCAGATAGTTTTTATGCCAGACTTCAATCCCAAGCAAATTCTTATGCCAAATCAGTAGGGGCTAACCTCTTTAGCAAATGTGCCACAAAGTAATCCCTGCACCCTCCCTGAGAATCACTTCAGTCTTCTTCCCCAGCCCTGTCATAGAACCATAGTAAATAAGGGTTGGAAGGGACTTCAGGAGGTCATCTACTCCAACCCCCTGCTCAAAGCAGGACCAACCCCAACTAGATCATCCCAGCCAAGGCTTTGTCGAGCAGGGCCTTAAAAACATCCAAGGATGGAGATTCCACCACCTCTCTAGGTAACCCATTCCAGTGCTTCACTACCCTTCTCGTGAGAATGTTTTTGCTAATATTCACCTAAACTTGCCTCACTGCAACTTGAGATCATTGCTTCTTGTTCTGTCATCTGCCATCACTGAAAACAGTCTAGCTCCATCCTCTTTATAACCATCCTTCAGGTAGTTGAAGGCTGCTATCAAATACCAGCCCCCAACTGTTTTCTCTTCTGCAGACTAAATATCTGCTGCTTTGTTCTCTACTCCCTGCTGTATCTTCTTCTGTGCTCCCTCCCTGATCTGCTACAGACCTCACACAAAGGCTGCCCATGCCACTTGTGGCATGTGTGCCACAGGTTGGCTACCTTTGTTCCAAATTTTGCCAGTACTTAAGCAGGCCCCAATGATTTCCAGAAACTGATGACATGGTATAACCAATGATGCGCAGTAGCTGCTAAATCATTGCTATATCAGCTCCAACTATCTTTCTTTACCAGTTTTGTACCTTCTTGTTGAAGGAGCATTAGTAGAATAAGAGGAAAAAGTGCAGGTACCCAGTGTAGTATGTGTATAGGTGACCCTCGCCATTCGTGGGGAATACATTCTTGTATCCCCCGCGAATGGTGAAATCCACGAATAAGGCATTGTGTTTACGAACGCTGTCTGCATTCATGAACTTGGTGCCCCCAGTGGCTGGGGGGCAGGGACACGGCTGCTCGGGCGGTGGCGGGAGTGCAGTGGCGGCAAGCGCAGAGCTCCCAAGGACCTCCTTTAAGTGTATTTAAGCAGCGGGTTCGGCATTCGTGAATATTTGAAACCACAAATGCTGAACCCGCGAATAGTGAGGGTTATTTCCTGTACTGTAGTTTGGATTTTTTAAATGTATTCACTCTAACAAAGAGACCTGAATTGCTCTGAGACTCATGCTGTGCAGTTGCCTAAGAAATATATGCCTTGAAAAGTTGTAAGCTACATGCTATTGCAGTGCCTCAAGTCTTTAGACGTGCACAAAATTTAAGTCGTAGCTGATACTGCATCAAACTCTGTTTGCACTACAATTATTTCTAATTTATTGTAAACCATAGTGGTTAGTTAAATTATGTACAGCCCAAATCTGCCTCAGTGCACCTTCACTAATGTCAGTTGACCTGATAGTCATCTATCTCACTTACACTGGTTCAGTTTCACTTACTTCAATTAAATTAATTCCTGAGTTACTCCTGTATATTTGAATTCAGTCTCTGACTTAGTGATAGTGCATCAGTACTGAGGGAGGACAAAACTTGGCTTGTAACTCTTTCTCCTTCTCTGTACACTGATTTGAGAGCTTACTGGATAGTATCCCTAGAAATAAAGCCTTAGTGCTGATGAAAATTGGTCATCTGCTAAACACATGAACTAAAATTTCAGCTTTTTTTGTTCAGCCCTTAAGTAAAAACAAACAAGAATTTTCAACCCTTTACAAAACATACTTGTAACCAGGTTCATATGACTATTCCAGCCATAATGAGATGTAACTTATCTTTTTTTTTTAACAATGACTTTATTTATTTTATGCATTTAACTAATGGATTTGGCATCCTTTAAAGAATCACCAAAAGGAATAGTATTCCAGTCTGAGCTAACTTTTATAAGGTGTGAATGAACTTTTGTTTTATTAAATGTCTTCAGTTTGTGGCACAGTTAGGCTCACATTTGGAGCACGTTGCGCTTAGAAATACTTATTGCAAAGACTGGAATTCTGTAAAGGGATGCTATCTTGGCAACATATTTGCAGTTTTAAATTATGCTGTGCTTGGGAGGGAAAAGATTCCATATCCCAAAAAGGCTTTACGTGTGATTCTTGATTTCTTTCAGCTGCTGCTTGAATGGGGCCTTTGATTTTAGTCTTTAGATGCCTTTTTTTTTTATTAGTCCCATTATATGGCTGCCTTTGTTTAATTTTGGTAAGTCTCAATTATGTCAAATTAAAAAAAACCCAGCATGTATTTTTCCTATGTATTCAACTACAGTCTACAGTTCTTTAACTTTTCTTTCCTTGATGATTTTACCTAATTTGTGCTTTTTATTTTTATTAAGTATCCCATTAAGGGGAGGAGGTGAAAGATTAGGAAATATGTGCATGGGGAAGATGTAGCATTTGTTAGACGCTACCAAAGATCTGCTTGGAAAAATCTGTTGTAATTTTTTATTTAAGAAATATATATATATATATTTTTTTTTTTAAGTAAGCATATTGTATTTCATAGCGAGCTCTGTCACCAAGTGAATTGCCACATAGGGAATTGCTAAGGAATGTCTTAGAATCCAAACCAAGTTGCCCTTTCCATATTGTAGGGGGAGATAAGAAGGAATTGCTTGGCTGTGGCTCTGGCTATTGAAAGGATCAAAGGCCATTGGGTTGGTGTGTTAGTATTTGGGTTTGCAACTCTTACTTGCGTGGGTTATTTCCTTGGATAGCTTCTAATTTGTCTCACAAACATAAACCTGCAGTTGCTCCACTGATGATTGAGAATTTGGCCTATTAAAGCCCAAATTCTGCAACCACGCTTGTTCTTAGCATATCTATTGGGAGAAGTGAAAATGATTTTCATACAGAAAGTTTAGCATATTGTATTTACTTGATGAATCGAAGCCTAATTTCTAAGGACTGTTTTGCAATATGGGTCCAGGCCCTCTTCATTAGAGTTACTTACTGAATTATGACTGGCTGTTCTGGTTAAACTAGTTCTATGACTAAGTCTGTAAACAGCTGCATTTGAGCAGTTTGGCTATATCATGTATTCTTTAGCTTTCAAATATTAAAAAAGATCTTGGAAATTAAAGATATATTTAATTACATCTCATTTAGGTTCTAATATATGAGTCGGTATGTAATATATTTGGAGTTGATCAAGTTTGTAGACTCAGTTGTATCAGTCTAGTTACCTCCATTTTTACTAATACTGTACCATTGGAATTTCTTGGGGTAAATGTGAAGTGAACAAGATAACTGGCCCTTCTTTGCAGCATATTGCTAAACTCATGTATTCCAAACCCATAAATTAGGTCTCAGAGAATCATGAGATTTGGCTTAAAGTACACAATTGTTAAAAAAAAAAAAAAAAATACTGTATTGATGGCTTTTATTTGCCTTTTGACTTTTAGGCTTTCAAGAGTTGAGCCTTCCCCTGCAATCATGACAGCTGAAAACATGTCTCTATCCTTTCTC
>NW_005842822.1:93647-98722 GCF_000455745.1 Alligator sinensis | reverse complement strand
TCCCTCCCCCCCCCCCCCCCCCCCTTAAAAAACCTCAAGTAACTGCATGACTTCACGAGCTTTTAGGGGCTTTAGGGAAAACACTAAGTATGAGATGCGCAATAAAAGTTGGAACTGAGAAGTCTTACTTTAATGGTTCTGATCTCTCTTTCATACTGTGATTATACACAGTGCTGCCTTCTCCCCAAGGAGTCCTGTTTGCTGTCACACCCTAATGCCCCCCTACAACACCCTGCACCATTCTGCCAGCCCCTAGCCTTATCCCTGCTGGTCCTGCCTCCATGTTCTGGCACAGACCCCCAAAGAATGACCATTGTCTGCCTAACTGCAACTCAGTGTTACAGGCAGGCGATGCAGCAGCAGCACAAGGCTGGAAGGAGAAGGCTGTGGGCTACAAAGCCATTAGAGCCATTAGAGGTTCCCAACCCCTGGGTTGCAGCCTGGTACTGGGCTGTGAAGGGTTGGCTGCTGGTCCGCAGGAGGGTTGGCTGCAGGATCGGAAGTCCAAAAGCGACCAGCATACTACAGACTGGCAGCTAACCCTTTTTTATACTAGGTATAAAAAAGAGTTGGCTGCTGGTCTGTGGTTTGCCAGTCCATGGTCTAAAAAAGTTTGGAACCACTGCATTAGAGCAGCAGTTTTCAACTTTTTGAGCTGAGCCCCTCCCTCCACCCCATGCCCCTCGTCTCAGAGGAGCAGCACAGCCAGGTACAGGGTTCCCCTCATCCTAGCATCTGTTTTGATTTGGCGGGGTGGGCTCCACCTGCCATGACTCCACCTCCTGCCTTGACCCCGCTGCAGCTCTAGGCTGTGTGCCCACCACCGGAGGCGCAGCAGCCCACTGGCAGAGCCTGTCCAGGAATCCCTGCCACCACATCCCCCCACAAGCCTACAGTGGCTCTGGCTCCTTCAAACTTTGTGTCCATACCCCCCTGCACTGCACTCCACTCCCCCAGGTTCCTTCATGCCCCACGAAGGAGCACACCCCACAGTTTGAAAACCTCTGCATTAGAGAGTGTTCCCTGCAGGGTACTGCACTTGCACTCAGCCACCTGCTGCCACTGCTATTCTGTCTGTCCTTCAACATCCAGCCTCATTCAGAGACCATTTCAGTCAAGCTCCTGTTTGCTTAGGTATTTTTTTTTAGGGGCAGGAGTTTTTACTAAGTGTAAATTTATGGACAGTTGGCCCTGTCTGCACACAAGGTACTATTTACAGCATACTGTGTTGGAATATGTTCTTATAGCCAGAAGGCTTATTTTTCTGTTCAGCAAGAGGAATAAGCCATATAAGGTAAGAGACCTTAGTACTAGTATAACTGTTTCTGCGCTAGAGGTATGTGCCATTTGAATTGCATATTTTATACACTGCTCTGTGCATGTCCTTTCACAGCATCTAATGAAGTGAGCTCAAACTTACACATTTCTTATTTTAGCTCATCAATAAGGTGCATCTTTAACCTACCTTCTGCCTGCCTTCAAACTAACACAGCTAACTACCTCTCTGCTCAACCAAAATAGTTTACACTGGTGCAAATACTACTTTGACCAGGGCTCAGTAGGCATGGTTCTTATCTGCTGCTTTCTACCCGATCATAGTTAGGCCTGTCTCTGTACTGCACTTTGGTTTTGTTCAGGTTATTTTATTCTAGTACTCTTGTATGATCAATAGGCTTTTGATCCTTTTTAACATCCATTTAGTGTAATAAAACTGAAGAACAAACTGCTAGTTAATGCCTGGCATAGCAAGGCCAAACTCTAAGATGCAGGCAAGACACTACAAATGTCCCCAGGCAATTGTGACAATGCCTCTTAATTATCACCTGTTATCTAAATCCCAAGTTGTTGTTTTTTTAGCTGCAAGTGCTTTTAGCACCAAAGTGCAGCCACTGCAATCTCAGTTTAGTCTAGAATGAGATGAGCTTTTTTTTGTCCTAAAAATTGTTACTCGAAACTTGGGTGCAAATCCTCTTTTGGAGGCCTAACCCCAATATGCGAACCTGCTGCATATACTGTTCCCCCTACATGCAGCGTGTGTATTGTAAAAGTTGGTAGTTAATCTGGACTGTGTTACTGTTTCTCTCATAGGTGTAGACTCTGTATTATCAAATACAGAAAGTAACAGGAATTCAAAAATAAAACACCATTGTGGCTATTTTGCCTTATCAGGGATTTTTTTCCTTTCTCCTCTCTTACTCAGGAGCGTGTCAGTGGTATTGCTTGTTGAAGAGGACTCCCAAGGAGTTCCTTATTAAAATCCTGTTGCCATATTTCGGGGCAACTGTGGTGACTTTCTTGAGTTTTGAAACAACTGCATTCTGCTAAGGGAGCTGGTCATATCAGTTGTGGAAGTAATTTACCTGACACACTCCAGGCTCCTATTTCTGGGTGACTTATAAACAAATTCAAATTTCTAGCAAATGGTTCACCGAACAGTTCAAACATACACATTTCAGGTGTTGCGATGTGGGCCGCTCTTCAGTGCACTCACTATTCATGAAACATGATTAATCACTAAACTTGCCTGCTATTTTTCCTGTGCCCTAAATAGGTGATCTGAAACATTTTAACAGGATGATAATAAATAGCAGATGACAAATTGTGAATATCAGTATTCATAAGAGCAGATATTTTGCAAGCAACCTTTCGCACAAATGTTTGTGAATAGTGAATAATAAAGGGATGCACGTGGTCAAGCTGAACAGCTGTTTGTAATTCAAATAAATGTTCATAAATACTGTTTATGCAGCATTCAGCCATCTCTGCTGTTAAATCAATCCTGGCAGATGTGGTTGATCCCATAAATCTCAAAAACTGTACAGGTGAAGAGCCAATTTCTTGCCTTTGGAACAGATCAAATTGCCTCATGTAGCTGATTTATATTAAAAAAAAAAAAACACAAATTCTACAGCCATGGAAAGAAGTATGCCCCCTACTCGCCTCAGCCCCCCCTACAAAAATACACCACCCCTCTTTCCAGATGTGCAGTTGTAAAGCTATGCTCTTCTCAGTTATACTCAGCAGAGTTGAGAGAGTTTTCCATCCCACTTTAATACCAGTGTAATTGCCCAGCAATGTTGTTTGCTCCCTGATCAAAAGAATAGTTATTTCTTAAAATGAGAGGTAATAAATAACACCCCCAGTGTTTGATCCCTGCCTCTCCACAAGCATAAGCACACATGGGACACCAAGTTTTATCTCTAACGAAGTGTGACTTTGTTGAAAATCCCTTGTGTTCCTGTGTCTCCAAGTTGCATGTAGACGTGTTGCAGGTGCTGCACAAACTTCATTATAAACGCCTGATGCTTCAGTCTTAACCTGTAATATGTCTTCCCTCATTTGAGCAGAGACTTTGTGAAGTATTTTTTGTGCTGATGCATCTTCCAGGAGCAGCAAACTCTAGCTACTTTGACTGAAATCATCTCATGGTGAGTCTAGTGGACCATCTTGTAGACCCCACCTCCAGAATTCTTTCTAGATAATATAGGTAGCAACTCTTTTGGATGGCGAGACATGCATTTTAGAAAGTAGATTGGTTAATGTTAGAGTTGCATGAGAGCCTGGGTGAAAGGAAACATTTGGACAAACCTGTTCTTCACTGTTTCTTGATTTGTAATATAGTCAGTTATTTTGTGAAGACAGTCTGAATAAACAAGCTCTTTGAACCTGGTGGCTTCAAGGCCGAATTTGAAGTCCAGTTCACTTTTAGGCAAAATTCCAGTGACTTCAGTGAACTAAAATGACTTCAGGGCTTGGCCTTTTGGGACTAATGTTTTATAAATGTCAATAATGTCAAGGGCTGATTCATTGATTGATTGATTTTCATTATTACTATTATTCTATTTTCGTCCTTGATTTGGTTTTATGTTGGTGTAATTCCATCGACTTCACTGGAATTATTTGATATTTGTTTTCTGCTTCGACTACTGCTGATGGGGGTAGGCATTTGGCTCTAATACACTGGCCTTGAACATCACAGAATACGGTTTCCTTAAGTCTTAACATTTTGTACTGAGCATTTTGCCTAACTGTTCTTCCCACCCACACATCCGTAAAGACAAATGAAGAAACGACAGTGAACAACACTGGATTTGAGAATATGGTTACTTTAAAATAACCAAGGCGACATTATGTTGGAACAAAAATTATAATTTGAGTACTGCAAAAAAAAAAAAAAAAAAAAAAAAAGTGCCTTATGTGAACTGCTGAGCAGAAATGTTCTCATTGTCTTCAAAAACATGTGGATTCCTAACTAAAGGTATCTGAAGGTTTTCGTCCCATTGTAAAATCAAAAGTGAAAACAGGACAATTGTCCAGTTCAAGTAATAAGGACCGGTCTCCTGAATACTATGTCTTTTGTGTGTGTGTCTATATAAGGTCCAGTCATAGATATTAGGGTTGGAAGGGACTTCATCAGATTATCAAGTCCAACCCCCTGCCCTGGGCAGGAAAGAGCGCTGGGGTTAGATGACCCCAGCCAGGTTCTTGTCCAGTCTCCTCTTAAAGACCCCCAAGGTAGGGGAGAGCACCACCTCCCTTGGAACCCAATCCAGATTCTGGCAACCCTTACTGTAAAAAAGTTCTTCTTGATGTCTAACCTAAACCTGCTCTCCATCAGTTTGTGGCCATTATTTCTAGTTACTTTGGTGGGTGCCCTGGTAAACAGAGCATCTCTAATTCCTTGCTGCTCCTCCACCCCCATGAATTTGTAAATGGCCACAAGATCACCTCACAGCCTTCTCTTGAGGATGCTGAAGAGATGCAGGTCCAGGCCACTAACCATATGAGTGGCCCTCCTCTGAACTGTCTCAGTTATCCTCATCCCTCTTGAGTACAGCACCCAAAACTGGATGCAGTTCTCCAGATCAGCCTCACCAGTGCCACACGAAGGGGAAGTATCACCTCCCTGGACCTGTTTTGTGATGTACCTGCTAATGCATGAAAAAGTGCAGTTAGCTTTACAGATCACTTCATCACATTGACAACTCATATCTTGGAGTCAATTATGACTCAGCAACCCTGCAGTAGAAAGGGATCTCAGAGAGGGTCATCCCCCAGCCTGTAGGTTTGTTGGT
>NW_005842822.1:91109-93609 GCF_000455745.1 Alligator sinensis | reverse complement strand
AGGAACAAATGTATCCTATTCTGTTCTGCCCACTTTTCCAACCTGTCCTGATCCACCTGGATTCGTTCTCTGCCTGCTAGTGTGTTTACTTGACCCCCATAATTTGGTGTCATCTGTGAATTTGGACAGACGCTCTCCACGCCCTCATCCAAATCACTGATGAAGACATTGAACAGCAATTTTACAAGAACTGAACGTTGGGGAACTCCACTGTTCACATCTTTCCAGGGTGATGACGACCTGTCTACCACCACACTCTGGGTGCGTGGCATTAACCAATTTGCTACCCACCTGACCATGTAATCATCTATGTCACAGCCTCTTAGTTTTATTTATGAGAATAGGGTGAGATACTGTATTGAAGGCTTTCTTAAAATCCAGATAGATGACATCTACCTCATCCCCTGCATCTAAGCATTTTGTGACCTGATCATAAAAAGAAACAAGGTTAGTTGAGCAGGATTTACGTGCTGTGAACCCATGCTGATTGCCCTTCAGCGTTATTTTTCTTGCTGAACTCCCACAAATGTGATCCTTAATAATTTTTTCAAAGGTTTTGCTGTGGATAGAGGTGAGACTAACTGGTCTCTAGTTACCCAGATCCTCCTTCCTCCCCTTCTTGAAAATAGGGACCACGTTGGCCCTTTTCCAATTCTCTGGGACCTGACCTGAGCACCATGAGTGCTCAAACAACCGTGCCAGTGGTTCTGCTATGACGCTGGCCAATTCCTTCAGCACCCTTGCATGAAGATCATTCGGGCCTGCTGACTTCAACACATCCAGCCCCTCCAAGTGTCCCTTCGCTAAGTCGGTGCTAACAGTTGGTGGGCTGTTTTCCCTCGTGCTCAACTGTAATCCAGTTGGGAGATTTGTTCTGATCTGTGTTCAGGAATATGGAAGCAAAAAACTCATTGAAGAGCTCAGCTTTGTCCCTCCTATCTGTCACCAATTGCCCTAGTCTGTCCTGTAAGGGTCCTGTGTTACCCTGCACCTTCTTTTTCCTCCCTGTTATACCTGTAGAAGGACTTTTCGTTGTCTTTAATTTTCCTTGCCAGCCTAAGTTCCATTGCAGCTTTGGCTTTTCTGACTGCCTCCCTGCAAGTGTGAGCTAAGTAGGTATACTCCTTCTTGGTAGCTACCCCCTGCTTCCACAGCCTGTATGCCTCTTTTATTGGCCCTAGGCTTTCCTGAATTTCCCTGTTCAGCCAAGGGGGTTTCTTGGCCCCTTTGCCCCCTTTCATGCACAATGGGGTTGTCTCCTGCGCCCAAAGGATCGCTCCCTTTAGGAACGACCTCTTCCTGGACTCCCATCTTGCTAATGCCCCTGATCATCAGTGCCTCGCTAACTAATCTCCTGAGCATATTGAAGTTGCCCTTTCTGAAGTCTAGCACTTCTGCTCTACTGGTTATCTTTCCCAGTCCTGAAGCACGCAGTTTTCAACTCAAACTCCATAGGTATGGAGCAGGGGTGGGCAAAATGTGAGCTGGATGTGGCCCGCCAGGCCATTCTATCTGGTTGGCGCGGCCCCTAAATACATTTAGAAAATTAATATGTATCTGGCTGCCTGCCATGTGGCCCTCGATGGCTTGCCAAAACTCAGTAAGTGGCCCTCCTCCCAAAATAGTTGCCCACCCTGGGCACAGAGCATCTCAAAAGGTTTGTTTATTGTCTTTCATGGTTGGACCTCCCATGCTCAATGGAGGTGTCAAATAGACAGCATTGCAATTTAAATTCTTCTGTATATCTAAATATATGTAGACCTCCTTATACTATAATCCTTTATCACAATCTGGGTGGAGTTTCCAGCTCTCTGGGTAAAGTGCTGGTTGATGACTCAGTTCCTCTATGGTCCTTGAAAGCTGCCATAGTTTATACACACTGAAAAGGTATGGTTCCAACAAGGTAGTGTTCCTATGCAAGGTAGTGTTTGTTTGACTGTCCTCTGTGAATAGCACACTTCAAAATATTTTTGGACCAACAAGGTCTAGAAGTTTATTAGACTCCTAATTCTCTCCGCCAGAGAAGTTTGGTCAAAAGGACTTTAGCATAATTGTGTATTTACAATATAGTAACACAAAACACTAAATGAATGATATATAACCTCTCTATAATCCATCAATATGCTTAAAATTAAAACTACAGGAGACTTTCAATTCTCTCTTTATTTTGCATCATCAGAGTCTCTTTCTGTGAATAGTGCACAGCCTTTCATTTGCCTCCTGAGGTGATATGTTTCTCATTGTCTTCAAGGCATGTGGATTCCTAACTAGGATTTGTAAGAATCGTACAAAGTAGGGCTGGAAGGCAACTCCAAAGGTCAGCCAATTTAACCCCTTCCCAGAGGCAGTATCATCCCTATCCAAACCATCCTATACACATCCATTGTGTAACCTATTAGTAAAGCTACATGGTCAACCCTGGTGCTACCACAAACCATAGCATCCTAACCTGCCACAGGAAAAGCAGGAGGACAATGATGACCAACGTCCTGATGCTATG
>NW_005842822.1:65204-91078 GCF_000455745.1 Alligator sinensis | reverse complement strand
GCATGTGAAAGTATGCTCAAAAGATCCAAGGTAAAGAGCCACACACCGCACTGCTGAGGAAGGTAAAAACTCCCACAGTCTTTATCAGTCTGACAATGGGGTAAAAATCCTTCCTGACCACAAATATGGTGCTTGTTTTGTCCCTGAACCAGAGGGGCAAGATTTAAGTTCCAGCAGGAGCACTGGTACACTCCATTCAAAATTCCTAATCTTGGCTGCTGCCAATACTCAGTGCTTCTGAGGGAAGTGAGGGTGGAAGGGAAACGAAAAGAAAAGAGAAACAAAAAAAACCTTTGACACGTAGCAACAGCGGGGGCTGGGGGATCCTTCCTGGCCCCATGGAGCAACCAGCAAAGCTTAGACACATGGGAAATACCCATAGTAGAGCATAGACATGTAGCTATCACTTATGAAGTCACATCCCCATTAGGGATTAGAATTGGTTGTTCACTGTAGTCCATGCAGGTGATTAAACCACTGTTAGATGGTCATTTCCTTAAGTTATTGATTTGTGGTATAGTTAGACCAGTAATTAATGAAGAAAGGAAAAGTTGGTCTCTTGATTTCTACAGTAAAATTCTCCATGATACGTTGGAGCTGTTTCTGTCCTAGTTTCCAGAAATGTTGGCTGTTTAACGTGAACCTAGTCATACCTAAGAGAAAAGCAACAGTTACTTAATGTGCATTACATACTGTGCACACATTTGCCAAGATTTGAGTAGCCTCAAATACAACCCTTGAGAGTGCACTCTCTCTCTTCCCCTACCCCAAGCAGGGTGAACAGTTGTAGGTACTCGGAGACATTTTTGTCGAAGATGTAGATCTCCCTCACTCCTAAATGCTTGGAGCAAGTAGAAGTAGGAGTGGAAGGTGAAATACGCACCTTCCAGAAGCAAGTGGTCAGAACTCTGCTTGTGCATGCTATCCAGTGTCCAGGAAGAGTTGGGGGAACCTGGAGTAGCTGAGTATGGGACTTTGGCAGGATGATATTCCACACACTTTCAGATCAGTCCTGTGTGCCAGAGTTCAGAACAGTGACTTGGATTGTGTAGAAAATGTTTTCTGACTTTTTTTTTTTTTTGACAGTATAGTTGGGAAGTAGGCTGGAGGAAAAACTGGTCTGTTCTGTATAGAAGTGTAGAGTGGGGTGCCTATATATGCTACTTTCAATTTAAGTGGTCCCATTTTTCATGGCTAGGGATCAGTACACTGATTTTTTTTTTCCCCCCCCCCACCCTAAGTAGAAAAAAAACAATTACTGATAGTAACCTAATATAAAGAATTGCTTTTCCCCAAGCACAAGGAGCAAGTGATGTTAGGTGAGGCTAGTGTGTACACACACACACACACACACACACACACACACACACACACACACACACCCCCTCCACTGACCTGTTTCTTTTAATATTTTATTTATTTATTTATTTCAACAGTTTAATCTTTTTTTTTATTATTATTCAGTGTTGTAATTCATGTGGAAATGAAGGAGTGGTTATTGTATCATCCTCCAAAATTCTGTTGTTTGCATATTTCTGTGTTGTTATTTGGATAAGAGGTTTGCTACATAGAGTTAGGCATTTGAAAGCTTACCTAATTCTATCCTAGCTATGCGGTCCAATAAAAGATACCACCCTAAGAAATCCTTGCCTCTCACATAATGGTATCTAGAAAGGATGTGCTATATATTGTTGTTTGTTGACTAAGGTAGGAAGGAGAACAGTTCTGTCTTGCAAGAGAACTAAATAGGAGAAAGCTTGAGGGTCATGCAGTGAAGTTCAGCTTGCACATTTGTTTAGTGTGGAACAGCACAGTGGGTGTCTGCCTCGAAACTTGAAATCCCTTTTTTAAAACAACCCTACTGTTTAAGAGAACACTTTGGAAACTGTTATAGGATGGCCAAGGATTTAGGGATGAGAAAGGAAGCTGTTCTATAGAATTTTGACTTGGAATTTCCCAATTCATTTTTTCCTCTCAAAATATCTCTCAGCTTCTTAAAGTACTCTCTTTATTTAATGTCCTTTTTGTGTTAGGTGTTGGGAAGCTAAAATGCCACTCAGTGAAATCTCTCCCCCCCCCCTCCCCCCCCAAAGCCAGATAAAAATATTCAAGATTTTGCTACCGTTTATCAAACTGGTTAGTATGTTATAGTTGTAGAAATCTTTAATTTACTTCAGGTATTATGGGGAAAAATGAACTTTTAATCAATGTGTGGCTCTTTTTGAGGATTTTAGAAGAGAATGGGGTAAAGGTGGGCTTATTGGAAATTTCAGCAATACATTTTAACCAGGCATGCTTGGCCAGCACTTGCTAATATTTCTTTGCTAAACTATGTGAAATGTTTTAGGTTATAATTAGTGCTGCAGCAGTAATTTAAGATTTTTCTGCAGACTTGTCTTGTGCCTGGTCTTTTTCTTTTTTTTTAGCCTGATCAGGGATTTTTAGGTCTTTAAAACAGAAATGTTCAAAATTTCAGATAATGCAGATATAGCTACTAGAGTAGAAAGAAGGGGCAGAAAGCCATCTTTCAAGTTAGTCTGACAAAAAGACCAAAGCTTGGAAGTGATTTGAATGGAACTTCTTTCTGTCTCTATGTTTAGAGTAGTTGGAGTAGCTTAAGTAATTTATTAGTTGCTTCTTTGGGATCCATTATGTTCCAAGTTTTGTGTAGCTATTTAGCTTACTAGACTAACAAGTAGGATGTATTGGATTATTTGTATTCATTGAACTGCAGATACCATATTTGTCTTTGAACTTTTTACAAATTTCTAAGGTTCATCAGCAAAACTACAAAGTCCTTGACAATATTTTGTCCAGGTATTGAGGAAACCTCAAATTCTGAGTCTCTCAAAAGCAGCCAGCGTGTCTGAGTAGGTGCTCCCTTGCAGCTCTCATTAACTTGATCTTGTCGTTTTTCTCTGTGTGGTCTCTTTGGCCATTGCCTTCCCCAAGGCAATGGTCTTCTTGCAGTCTGGGATGTTAAGCAGCTGGCATGTCCCTTCAAACCATAGTTCAGGGGATTGATGATGATTTTTATATGTAAATGAGTTTCCTTTGGACTGCCATGTTTGAACAGTGATCAACTTGGGTATAACACTCCAGCATGAGTACCCATTAAATAGTTCAGGTACTTTAATTTGACAGAGAAACCTTTTCTTAAGTTCTTAGGGACCATAGCAGAGTGGCATAGTATTGGTATGACATGGCAAGGATATTTTGTTTTTTAATCCTTGGTTAGCAATGTATTCAGAACCCAAATAGGCAATGACACTACGGTAGCTTGACTGAATGATTTTGGGGGCTGGGTGTGAGTGTAGAGGAGAGGGAGACAAAGAGCTTATGCCCAGGTGGACAGGAAACTTGTGGCATTCTCTGTGACCTTGAAAACCTCAAGCTGCCCAGGTGAGCCCTAATGGGTTGGGGAGATCACCAATTTACTCTCCAGCAAGTGTTTCATCTATTGCAGACTGCCAGAATAGGGGTTTCTTGGTAGTTCCTGTTGTACAGTGAAGAGGAAAGTAGATTTCTTCTGTTGAGTAGATCTTTGGGTGGGAACTCTCTTGTACTCCTAGGGATTTTCAATTGGTTTTACAAAGATTTTTTTAAATTGTTGCCTTCCCCCCTCCCCCCCCCCCCCCCCCCAACTTTTTTTTCTCTAGATATTTGTTCACAAAAGAAATTGCCAAAAGGGACTAACAGTAACACCATGTTCCCAGTCAGTTCAAAAGATTATATGGTACCCGGAATTCTCTGACACAAGCCCTGCCCTTCCTGTTTCCTATGAGACTCAATGTCTTTTTTTTGTGGTCCACTTACACGTACAAACTCCTAACTTCACACAGTAAGAGCTTGACATTTGCAAGGTCCCATCTGAGAAGGAGGGCCTATTCTGACAGCCATTGAGAAACATGTGGGAAGCATTCTGATTCTGGTGCATGGCCAATGAAGGAAAGTCTCTGCCCTGTAATAGGGATTGTATTACTTCAGGGTGACCTGGATTAAAGTCTCTTAAGGTACAGAGCTTTTTTTCTGATATAGAGGCCTTGAACAATACTGTGGACCAGTGGTCATTAGTGATCCCTTGAGACAATAACATGGTTTCACTTCAGATTTACTTTTCCTTTTTTATAGAGCTGTTTGGACCTAGAATTATTTTTTTTTTTTTCCAGCACTAGTAGTCTTAAGTATGTATATGGATTCTAGAGAGAAGTGTTTTTCCTACAAAGCTATATTTGGTGGTTAATAGTGCTGCTAGGAGGAAGCTAAAGGATGGTTATGAGTTCCTCAGTTCATGCTTAAGGGGTTACTTTATGAGTGAAGCTAAGCTCTCTCCTGGGTCTCTTGCCTAAGAATTGGAAAGATAATGGGAATCAGAAGGTCACTTAAGACTTGCCTATTCTCTACTCTACTTTTGCTTGCTCTCTACTACACAGAATATCAAGCCATCTATATACTTCCAGGGTCCTAAAAAAGCCTGAATATATCTAATACAAAGCTATTGAAATCATTCAGTAGAGTAGATCAAATTCTGTTTTTGTTTGTTTTTGATTATAATATATGACCATAGTAGTTTACCCTATATCCATACCATAGAAGTTAGAACATCTATCGATATTTGTTTAGGTCCTGCTGTACCTAAAAGAGGTGCATAGGAAACAAAGGACAAAGGCCTTTTTTCACAGTAACTTAACAGAGAGACTTTTACAGGTTCTGAGTGGCACCCTAGGTCTGTAGTCAGTGTCTTCAGTCAAAGTTGCATTGTTTACTTAGTGGGAACAGGGTTGGACGTGTACAGAGAGCTTTAGAACGGGGGTGGGCAAAATGCGGCCGCAGGCTGGATGTGGCCGGCCAGGCCATTCTGTCTGGCCCCCGGGGCCCCTAAAAAATTTAGAAAATTAATATTTAGCTGCCCCTGGCTGCCTGTTATGCGGCCCTAGATGGTTTGCCAAAACTCAGTAAGTGGCCCTCTGTCCAAAATAATTGCCTGTCCCTGCTTTAGAATATCTTCTTCTCTATCTGCCACCTTTGTCATCATTACCATTCTTTATTATTTCTCTTGGTACTTTTATTGTTTCCCTGTTCCCCTTTAAGACTACATTCTAAAATGGTTCCTTAGGACAACTTCAGGTTCTGCCCTTTTGTTTCAGCTCCTTCCTCCTTTCTGTCTCTTCATGTTCCCTCTCTTCTTAGAATCATTCATGGAATCTCAGGAGGTCATCTTAGTCCAACCTGTTGCTCAAAGCAGGATCGTCCTTAACTAAACCATCCCAGTCAAGTGTCTAACTGCTTGAAATTATCCAAGAAGTAGCTTGATCTGATACTTAACCACCCTCATAGTGAGAGAGCTCTTCATAATATCCGACTTAAATTTTTTCAACTGTTAGTTAACTGTTAGTTAAGATCGTTGCTTCTTCTCCTGTTCCTTGCATCTACAGAGAATAGTCTTATCTTCATCTTCCACATAATAACTTTAAGGGGATTTAAGACTTATAGATTTCATAGACGTTAGGGCTGGAAGGGACCTCGCAAGATCATCCAGAATAGGTCCTTGCACCACTTCTGGGGGTGGGATTTATTCCAGACTTTGGAGACTTGAACGGTAAATAAGTTTTTCCTTATGTCCAGTCTAAAACAGTCTTCCAGCAGTTTGTGACCATTAGATCATGTCTTCCCTTGAGATGCCCTGGTGAACAGATGTTCTCCCAGTTCCTGATTCACACACCTTATATACTTATAGGCTGCCACCAAGTCCCCCCTGAGCCTTCTCTTCTCCAGGCTGAAGAGTCCCATGCCTCTCAGGCTCTCCTCATAAGGCCTGTTCTCTTGACCTTTAATCATGCGCATGGCTTTCCTCTGGACTCTGTCAAGCTTCTCCACATCCTTTCTAAAGTGTGGAGCCCAGAATTGGATGTAGTACTCCAGCTGTGGCCTTGCCAAGGCCAAGTAAAGTGGGAGAATGACTTCTTGGGTCTGGCTTGAGAGGCATCAGTAGATGCAAGCCAGGGTTTCATTTGCTTTGCCGGCTGCAGCATTGCATTGGTGGCTTATGTTCATCTTGTGATCAGTCATGACCCCCAAGTCTCTTTTGGTCATGGTGCTAATGAGTGTAGCACTGCCAAGCCTATGAGTATGATGTAGGTTCTTTCTCCTGAGGTGGAGCACCTTGCATTTCTCTGTATTGAATGTCATCAGTTTTGATCTGTCCACCTTGCGAGCCTGTCCAAGTTGGCCTGAATCCCCAGCCTATCCTCTAGCTTGGTCGCACTTCCCCATAATTTGGTCTCATCTGCGAACATAGCCAGTCCGCTTCTGACACCTGAATCTAGATAATTTATTAATATATTAAAGAGTACTAGTTCGAATACTGAACCCTGGGGGACACCGCTGGTCACCATGCAACGTGTTTACTTGGTTCCATCAACTATCACTCTCTGGGTCCCACCACAGAGCCAGTTCCCCAGCCGTCAGACTTGTCAAATGAATCTTCAGTCTTATTTTTTTCACACTAAATAATCCTAGTTCTTTTAGTCTTTTCTCATAAGTATTGTTTCTCGGGCCTCTTAATAAAATGTTGCTTGTTTTCCATTGGACTCTATTAATTTGCCCACATCTTTCTTGAAGCAAGGGATCCAAAACTGGGCACAGTATCCCAGGTGAGGCCTTACCAGTGCCAGATATGAGTAGGGGAATCACTTCGTTTGATTTGGAAGTGATGCTTCCTGTTAATACAGCCCTGTATATTATTGACTCTATTTGCAACGAGTACAGTGTTGGCTCATATTCAGCTTATGGTCTCCTGTATAACCTACAGATCCTTTTCTACAGTGCTGCAGCCTAGCCAGTCATTGCTCAGTCTGTTTGTATATTTGTACATACAACTGTTTCATCCAAAGTGCAGGATTTTGCACTTGTCCTTATTGAATTTCATTTAATTGATTATATTCAGATCACTTTTCCAGTTTATCCAGATTATTCTGGATTTAGCCCTATACTCCAGAGTGTCTAAAGCTCTACACAAGTTGGTGTTATCTGCAAATTTTGCGAAGTGTATGTTCAGTCCCATGATCTAAATAATTAAGATATTAAATAACATAGGACCCAAGACATCTGGATCCTGGGGACCCCTGCTTGATGCCTTCTCCCAGCTAAACATCAAATCATTGATTACTGCTTGTTGAGCACAATGATGCAACCAATCATGTATCCACCTTGCAGTACTTTCATCTAGTCTGTATTTTCTTAGCTTGTTAATGAGAGTGTTGTGGGAGACCATGCTTAAGTCATGCCACATCTGTTGGTCCTGACCCCCTTCCCTCCCAACAGTCCATAAAGCCTGTCATCTTAGAAGGAAATCAGGTTGGTCAGGCATAACTTGCTCAAGCCATGCTTGCTGTTCCTGGTCGCTTTGTTTTCCAGATGCTTAGAAACACACTTCTTGATTACCTGCTCCATAATCTTTCCAGGTATTGAGGTCAGACTGAACGGTCTGTTCCCAGATCCCCCTCTAGCTGAGCAGCCACCATGTCTCAAAAAAACTGTCTGTTGCTAGAAGTGACCACCTGCCAACTTGCACCTTCCTGGGAGTCCAGGTCATCTTTGTCTTTGAGTGTCTTCTGGCTATCCCTCTTCCATGATCCTGGGGATCTCCTCATGCTCACAGATACTTCTGAGCCTAGTTACCATGTCCCGCCACTCCCTTGCCTAGTTCCTGAGGGAATCCACCAGGAGCCACCTTTCATGCCATAAACACTCCCAGACCTGGCTGTCATTGGCAGGAACATGGAGGTCGTAATACCCTCAACCTGTTTGGGAGCCTTAGAGGTCTCTACCTCCTTCATCTCCCTAGACAGAGCTTGCACAGATGCATGTGGAAGAGGCTCTGGCAGTGGCTTTGGCATTACAGTGTCTTCAAGCCATATGGATGAATTTTCTTCTACCTTCTCCCAGTTCTGCTCCTGTTTCCCTTTTAGAAATTCCTTCTTCCTCTTTTGCCTGCTTCTATTCAGTAATCTTGCAGTGAAAGAAGATTAAGAAGCAGCTGGGGCAAACTCCCATTCAAACTCCTGTCTTGTTGATGTTTTTTGTTGTTGTTCTGGTGTCACTGGCTCTCTGGCTAGCATACAGTCAAGCAAGCATCGCCTCCTTATTTGTCTCCTTGTTCCTACTGTTATCACACTGGCCATAAACAACCTTGCAAAATGGCAGCCAAACTGAACCTAGACCGCCAATCCCAAAACAGACGCACCCTTCACTCACTAGCACTAATGAACCCTCTCACAGGGCAACCAAAGCTTTCTGCTCCTCTCCTAAACAAGAATTCACACTCCAACTTTCCTGGTCATTGGCTTCTGGTGCTTCTCACTCTGTCACCACTTTCCTGTGGGTTTTGTGCCATGCAGCAACTCCAGGTTCCCACACGCTTTGGACTTGTCTTTCACTTTTCGCCCATTTGTTTTACTGAAAGCAGTGAGTTAACACTCCAGTGAGATTAATGGTGGGATAAAAAGAGAACCCATCCCTCCCAGAGATTTGTTTCTGGCTGCCGGTGCACCAGCAAGGATATTGCTGCATTTATTTGTACTTGGTTCACATCTACAAGGTGTTTTCCATTTAAATGCAGTGTCTATAAATTAGGTACCCTTGAAATGAAAGCCCACAACTGAATGTCATGCACATCTCCATAAGTAAACCAAGCAGATTTTCCCCAGGAGCTAGGTGCTAGTGTGACCATGTCAAAGAACACCAAAGGGGATGGTTGTACTTCAAGTAAAGGACCATTTATTTTAGTTATGCTCCACTTTGTGAAATTTGGTGCAGTACTTTGCAGGGAAAGGTACTCCATTGTCCTTGCAGCAAACAACCTGCAGAATCTGGCATGATTGGCAGCAATTCTTTTTGCTTAGGGAAGAGTCCAGAGCTGCTAGTCTAGTGGTAGGAGTGAATCCAGTTTCTCCACAGGCCTAGTAGGTGGAGTAAAAATTCTTGTGCTGCTTTACTTTAGAATAATGATAATGTTGGCATAAGACCAAATAGGAATAAACTGGCACTGAATAAATATATTTGACTGGAAAAAGGGAAAAGTTGTCTAGGAAAGGAGTAACATCCTGGAACAGCCTCTCAGAAATAGCTGGGCTGGGAAATTAAGCTACTCTTAAAATGGGGCTTGAACAGTTAATGAATGGGAATGTATCAGCTGATACCTGTGAAAATAGGAGACTGGACTCTGACCCCTCCAGGCCTGTGTTTGAACTGAAAGGGGTGGGGGGAAGTAAAGGCCACTGTTGTTACAGTCGGTGGGAAGTAAGGTTATAGTATGTGTGCACTGCTGTTGCAGGCCTGTAGCGGTACCAGGCATATAGCTTTAAACCAGCTAATTAGGGTTCTGGTAGGCATTTAACTTCAGCAACATGAAGCTCCATGCTGGCTATCTTACCTTGCTTCTCAACAAAGCAGATGGCTATGCTGAGCTCTTGATTCCCACAGCAAGACTGCTACCAGTACCAGAGTTTACTTGGGTATGTCTCCATTATGTAGGTATACCCACAACTGTGTTAAGCCAGACTAATCAGTGCTACTGACGGCTTCATTTTAGTGTGCGCCAAATCAAATCTACCCTTGGATTTAAAACAGTTCTCATACTGCTTTAATTACCATATTTACCTGAATCCCAGATGACTCTGAGTTTAAGATGACCCCCAAAATAAATTTGTTACAATTTTCCATGTATATCAATTAATTATTGGGGGGGGGTCATCTTGAATTCATCCTCACCATGGCTGCAGCAGGGCAAGTAGTGACAGTTAGGCAGTGGGGGAGTTGAGTGGCCTGGCCCCAGTTGCCTTCCCCTGTCCCCCCTACCATTGCCCTTCCCTCAGCCTCTTCTCCCTGAAGCCCCTGCCCCCCTGCTGCCACTTGACTCTCTGACTCCAGCCCCGTTCAAACATGGGGCATAGAACACATGGTTGCTCTGGCTCCAGCCAGGCCATGAAACAGCAGTTGCAATGGCAGCAGCTCTACTGCATGGCTGGACTAGGGCCAGAGAAACCATGTGTTCCATGCCCTGGGCTAGAGCAGGGCCAGAGCTGCAGGGTAAGTAGCCACATGGGGTGTAGGGATTGAGGAGGCAGAGTCACAACAGTCACTTGCCCCATACCGCACTTGTACCTGAATCCAAGATGAGCCCCCCATGTTAAATTTGGGGGGGGGGATCTTGTCTTGGATTTGAGTAAATAAAATATATCAGTTTAAAAACAGTGCAGCTGAAAATGAATAAATCCCTGTGTGGACAGAATTATGCCAGTATAGAGAGGTGCCTATATTACTGCCATAGATAAGCAATACCTATATAAAGTTCCTTTATGTTGTTACTGCTGAATATTACAGGCTGAGGTGGTACAGTTTTGTTTTTAATTTTTTTTAAACAAACTTCAGCCCAGACCAAAGCAGTACAATAACTGTGTAAAGCTGTTGTATGTATAAATCAGGCCAAGTGTAAAATCATGCATCACAAACTGGTCCAGGGAAGTGATACTTCCCCTCTATGCGGCACTGGTCAGGCCGCAGTTGCAGTACTGTGTCCAGTTTTGGGCACCACAATTCAAGAGGGATGTGCACAACCTTGACAGGATTCAGAGACCGCTCATATATGGTTAGGGGCCTGCAGGCAAAGGCCTGTGAGGAGAGATTGAGGGACCTGGAGCTCTTTAGCCTCTGCAAGGGAAGGCTGAGAGGTGATCTTGTTGCCACCTACAAATTAATCGGGGGGGAGGGGCAGCAAGGAATAAGAGATGCTCTGTTTACCAGGGCACCCCTTAGAATAGCTAGGAACAATGACCACAAACTGACGGAGAGCAGATTTAGGTTGGACATCAGGAAGAACTTCTTCACGGTAAGGGTTGCCGGAATCTGGAATGGGCTTCCAAGGGAGGTGGTGCTCTCTCCTACCTTGGAGGTCTTTACGAGGAGGCTAGACATGGATCTGGCTGGGGTCATCTAACCCCAGCGCTCTTTCCTGCCCATGGCAGGGGTTCAAACTCAATCTACTGAGGTCCCTTCCGACCCAACATCTATGAATCAGTGAGGCTGACGGGTGAAACTGAGATTGGTTGGGGAAAAAAATAGGGTTACACTATTTCCCTATGCCTCCTTACACTATAGTCCCAGAAGGGTTCATAACAGTCCTTGAAAGATTTATGTTCATGTAATCAGGAAAGAAAGTTAATTTTTTTCCCCTCCCCATTCCAAAGTAAATAGATTTATTGATCCAAATGCTAAGGGCATGGACACATGTAACACTTTAGAACAGTTTAAATGAGTTTTAAACCTGAAGCTGACAAACATATAAGCCTGTCAAATTGGTTTAAACCCAGTTCAAAAGCCTACCCGGGAAATCAAGTAACACTTTGAGCTGGTACACTGAATGGGTACTGATGTACTTGTGGACACTAATGGAGCATCTACGCATGATGCTACACCGCTGTAGTATGCACTATGGTGCAAGAACAGTGATGCAGAAGCTACTTTACTATAGCAACGCACTCCCCTGATACACGTGAAGTAGCTGCTAAAAATAACCGTGTGCCACACACATGGTGCAGTAACAATGTCGCCATGGCAACACATGTAGACATGTGCCCTAAGTTCAGTGACATCGGCCTGGTCAGCTCTGCAGGCTTTTTTGCATTTCTTACCCTTGCATTGCTTGTTCAGTAAATGGTATCTTTCTAACAACCAGCAGTGCCCTCATTCTTATGCACCCTAAGCTCATCATCGTGCCCCCTTCACAGCCCCCAGGAACCAAAAAGTAGGCATCCAGGCACTTCTTTCCTCCCCCAAAATCAGGCTTCAGTCCTTTGTAGCCTGTCTCAGTTTATTGAACTTATAAAACAAGGGAAAGCAGAAACGTGACAAAATGCCCCCAGCCCCAGGTCACCCACCCCCTGGGACTTGAAGCACGAAACATGAGTGCAAACTTTTTCCCTCCACCCCCAACTCACCCACTGTGATGCAAGCTGGGCTGGTTGCACACCCCTGCTGCCTGGCGTTGGAGCCGCAGTGTTTTCAGAGAGTTGTGAACCAGTTCCAAATCAATGATGTTTTGGAACAGTTCAGTTATGTCCGTCTGCACCCCAGCTCTCACTCTGCAAATCCAACTAACCCATAGGGTTTAAATCTTCACCACTATCTGGCGTCTTGCATAGTCATTTACACTTGAGTAAAGTGACTGCAAAGTAAGTGCTAGATGCTACCATTTTCATTTGGTTGGCAGTCTCTTACACTTAAAATCATAGAAAATTAGGGTTGGAAAAGACCTCAGGAGGTCATGTAGTCCAACCCCTTGCTCAAAGTAGGACCATCCCCAACTATATTAGCCCAGCCAAGACTTTGTCTAGCTGTTTTAAAAACCTCCAAGGATGGAGATTCCACCATCTCTCTAGGTAACCTCTTCCAGTGCTTCACCACCCTTCTGGTGAAAGTTTTTCCTAATATGTAATCTAGACTTCCTTCCTACAACTTGAGACAGTTGCTCCTTGTTCTGTCATCTGCCACCACTGAACAGTCTAGATCCATCCTCTTTGGCACCCCCGTTTAGATAATTAAAGTCTGCTATTATATCCCCCCTCAGTCTTCTGTTCTGCAGACTGAATAAGCCCAGTTCCCTCAACCTCTCTTCATAAGTCATGTACCCCAGCCCCCGAACCATTTTCATTGACCTCCACTGGACTCTATTTCCAACTTGTCGACATCCTTTCTGTAGTGGGAGGCCCAAAACTGGACACAGTACTCCAGATGTGGCCTCACCAGTGCAGAATAGAGGAGAATAATCACTTATCTACATCTGCTGGCAATGCTCCTACTAATGCAGCCCAGTATGCCATTAGCCTTCTTTGCAACAAGGGCACATTGCTGGCTCACTTCCATCTTATTGTCCACTGTAACCCCAGGTCCTTTTCTGCAGAGCTGCTGCTTAGCCAGTTAGTCCCCAGGCTGTAGCACTGCATGGGGTTCTTCTCTCCTAAGTGCAGGACTTTGCATTTGTCCTTGTTGAACCTCATGAGATTTCTGTTGGCCCAATCCTCCTATAGCAGACCCCCACCATGACATCACCTTGTTGCTCTCCCCTCTGACCTTTTGTTCCCTAGTTCCTTTATCAGGTGTAGATGACCTCAGAGGTAGTTTCATAGTTGGTAGGGTTGGAAGGGACCTGAGCAGATCATCAAGTCTGACCCCTTGCCATGGCAGGAAAGGATGCTGGGGTCAAATGACCCTGGCTAGGTAATTATCGAGCCTTCTTTTGAAGACCCCCAGGGTAGGAGTGAGCCCCACTTCCTAGCCGCCCTGACTGTGAAGTAGCGCCTCCTGATATCTAGCCTGAATCTACTCTCCATCAACTTATGACCATTATTCCTCGTTACTCCCAGTAGTGCTCGGGGGAACAAGGACTCTCCCATAGCCTGTTGGTCTCCTTTGGCCAGTTTGTAGATGGCCACCAGATCCTCTCTCAGCCTTCTCTTGTGGAGGCTGAACAGGTTCAGGTCCCATAGCCTCCGCTTGTAGGGCCTGCCTTGCTTGCTCCCTGATCATGTGAGTGGCCCTCCTCTGGACCCTCTCGATGTTGTCCATATCTCTCCTGAAGTGTGGCACTCAGAACTGGACGCAGTACTCCAACTGCAGCCTGACCAATGTCACATAGAGGGGGAGGATCACCTTGTTGGACCTGCTTGTGATGCATCTGTGGATGCATGACAAGGTGTGGTTAGCCTTCCTGACTGTGTCCCCACATTGGTGGCCCATGTTCATTTTGGAATCAATAATGACACCAAGATCCTTTTCTGCCTCTGTGCTGACTAGAAGGGAGCCTGTAGGTATGCTACTGGTTCTTCCTCCCTAGGTGCAGTACCTTGCACTTGTCGGTATTGAAGCCCATCCTGTTCTCATCCGCCCACCCTTGTAACCTGTCTAGATCTAGTTGCAGCCTGTCTCTCTCCTCCAGCGTGCCCACTTCTCCCCATATCTTAGTGTCATCCGTAAATTTGAACAAGGTGCTTTTCACCCCCTTGTCCAAGTCACAGATGAAGATGTTGAACAGTGCAGGCCCGAGGACCAAGCCCTGGAGGGCCCCACTGCCCGCATCTCTCCAGGTCGGAAAAAAACCCATTCACCACCACTCTCTGGGTGCAGCCTTTCAGCCAATTTGCGACCCATCTCACTGTGTAGGCATTGGGAGGTGCAAGATAATAACAAATTAAGCTAATTGGTTAAACTGAAGTGGCCTTACGTTTAGTGAAATAAAAAGGAATGAGATCAGAAGCTGACCTGGTATGTACAGATTCCTTCTTTTCAAACGTACACTGTAGGAACAAACTGGTAAAGAGTTGCTGACCAGAGGAGTTGCATGTTTGAAAGAGAATAAGCACAACTAGTACTTGCAGATGTGTTTAAAGTAGGTATGGTCATAATATGCCTCATTCAGATCTCAGGGGTGGCTGTGCCTCAGGAGTTTTCACCTTTGCTGTCTTAATGCCTACTGTATTGGGGAATTATTTTTGCTGTGAGGGGTAAGGAAAGCTAGTTGGGCTAATAAGTTCTAATTTTTTTTTTTTAAAGGCCACAGTATGTAGCATGTATTGGTACAGTTATGTAAGGCAGGCTGACAAGGAAATAGAACAGCGTGTCTCTCTGAGACTAATCCAAGAGAACTGCTGGGGATCAGGCTGGTAAAATAGTGTTCAACACACCCTCTACTTCCTTTTTTTCCTTTTGGGGCCACAGATTGATTGATTTGTGGAGAGCAAGCAAGATGCGAGCTTTGACACCAGCCAATGGTGTCTGCTGTCATCGTGTTTACCTTGCTTGCGTAACACAGAGCCAGCCCCCATCTCAGCTAGCATGCATTACCAAATGCTTAAGTAAAAGCACACAGAGCAGAGGCTCTGTCTGACAGTTGCTAGGGTTTATAAAGGATACGCCTGGAATTCAGTGGATCTAATTTTAATTAAAAGGCTGATTTAGTCTCCTGCTTTTTATACTGTGGAGAAATACAGGAAGAAGAAAAAAGTGCTGGTAAGTATCTGGAGGTGGTGTCTCAGCAGTCTCTCTTCTTGTTTTAATGTCACATTTCTGTCTTGTACTTCAGGTTGATTTGAGAGCCTTGTAAAAAAAAAAAAAAAAAAAAAGTGGTGCCTTCTGAGAGAAATTCAAAGCAGTGTTTTTGTTCAAAGTGATGCAGCAAAATATGAGATGGTAGCCAGTGTGGTGTGCATTTGTAGGTTTATTTTCCATCCAAAGTAAGTAGCGAGAGGCTTTCAAATTACATATTAAATGGTGAACAGCCTGTGTCTTTAAAAGTATGTGAAGGTATTTACTGGGCATTCTAGCTTGTGAATGAGAAGTGATTGAAACAGTATTTTTCTAATGAAAGGATTACCGAGCACAGTCTCTTAGAGAAAGCTGTTAAATATTTAACTTTATAAATAACATTTAAAAATAAGGCAGATTGCTGGTTTCTCCATCTATTAGTATAAAGGTGTTATGTGAACATGTATTACTGTAATAAGAACATGTGTAATCTAAACAGTAACCTTGTACACTGCCTATTTATTAAATGCAAGTTGGGGAGGAAGGTTTTCCAGACCATAAAGCGGGGGGAGTGTCTTTTCTTTTCTCCACATATTTTTGTACATTGGACATTAGACCTCTGTGAATTGTACAGTAGATCTCCATGTCACACAACCCAATGAATTCATGAATTCTCCATCCATTTAAAAAAAAGTTTTAAAATGAAATGTGAGGGTTTTTATTATTATTTTTGATTTTTTTTTTCTGTGTTTTGGCAGTCTTTCCAGAACCCTGTCCAAAATTCCTTAGTGGTGGAAGTGAAACTGATACTAGCATCAAATTTGAGAACTTTTTAAAGATGATAATACACTAAAATTCCTGGGTGCATTTCTCTTATTTCAATACTGAAAACTCAGAGCAGCATATAACGGACCTTTGTTCTGCACAGAATTAGATTCTTCCTGATCTTTGCCCATTGGGAAACTGATCTTTAACCATAGGTAACTGTGTAAGCAGAGAAGCTGTACTTTTTGCTGGTAGCTTTGTAATACAAATGTAGAACCCAAGATGTAGACATGCAATACTGTATTAATGAAGAGAGTTGTGTCGTCAGTATGCTCTTCCTGCTTCTCAAACCATTTCTTTAGACCATGGGTTTACATACCACTTTCACAGCTTATGTTAAGTCTGAGTGACTGCTCCAAAAGAGAGATTATCCTAATTTTTTTTAAAATCGTGAGCATAACGAAAAGCTGATGTAGAGACCTGAAAATTTAAGAACTTTTGCAAATAGCTTATGAGTAATTTTTAGTCCAGTTCACCACAGTTAGTTATTTTAACTGAGTTAAGTTTGCAAGATTTGGCACTAGTGCTGCAGGAAAAGCTCTATAGTTCAATTGTAGGCTTAGTGCAAAATTCTGTGGTTTGTATTATTAATCTTAAAACTGACCTAGATGCAAGGATGGCTAAACTACTGGTTAACATCCCACTTTGGGACTGACTAGGACTTTTCCCAGCTAACAAGGTTACATAGTAATAACACAGTGGAAGCTTTAAAATAGCCACTCTTTGCTAGAAGATAGATGTTTCAGCTACCCACACACGGTGTCTGAATTATATCATTTATAATCTGTGGGTGTATATCGTGGCTTCCTCAGAGGAGGATCAGCTGTTAATTTTCATAACAGAAAAATATGCTGGAATTTTTTTTCCAGGAAATATTTTCAAATGCAAATGCATTTATCAGTTTCTTAGGCTGGTGCATTGGCTATTACATAACATTTTTTCTCCTGTGTGTGGGTTTAGCACAGTTGGCCAGATTATGATCTCATTGTTGTCACTTCAGTGCAGCACTTCAAGTTAGTAGAACCCCGATCAAATTCTATTTTAGTATACATAGGTGCGTTTTTTTCCCCCTTTTTCCAAAGAGAACTGATTTTTGTTGTATTGTAGCAGAAATTTTTACCATAATTTGTAAATTAGCAGCACATCTGCTGCAAAAATGTTTGATGTTTCATTGAACAAAACTATTACTTTATGCTCTCTCTCTAGCTTATGAAGTTTCAAAGAGTGACTGACAATACTTACATTGTACTTATGTTAATTGAACAAAATGTGGAGGTGAGGCCGCACTGATTGTCAACTTTATGAAAATGACCAGTTATGTTGACACTTCACCGTCTATATTTCAGTTTAAGACCGTAGACTGACTCATATGCATAAAGTTATTCCCCTTCATAAATAGCACCAGGTTAGGGGCTTCCATTCGTGATTTGACTTCCATGCTTTTTTTTTTTTTTTTTTTTTTTTGTTTAAGAGTAACAGCCTGCTAATAGGATTTTTACCAAGAATATGTTAGTTCTGCTCTTCATTTATTAGGGATAATACTGGCAGAGTCTAAAGGCACAGAAGTTGGTAGATCTTGATCAAGCCATCTGTCATTTTTGGTGTGCATTATGGTAGTAGATGAGCAGTCCTTTCTAGATCAGTATCCAAACTTTTTTTTCTGTTTTCTATCAAAAATGTTGAAAATAAAACAAAAATCTCTTGTGCATACAGTGGGTTCCAAAGCTTTTTTGTTGGCTATGTACGTAGAAGGAATGGAACATGTAGTATATTCCCTTTCTCAGTGTCTAAACTGTATGAGGGCAATAGACCACCATTGATCTTAAATACAAAATGAACTTTGGCTCTATTTTCAGTAATGAAAAATTATGGAGACAAAAAATGAAACATTCTTCCTTTTTAGAATGCTAAATTCCTACTCCTAATATTACAGTACCCTAACAGTCTTATCGTTGTACTATGCCTACTGACCCCCCAAGTAAGGGGATGAGTTCAAAACAAGATCAGCCTGAACTAAAGAGCCAGCTATAATTTAATAGCCAGGTGCTATATAAAGCCCACAGAATTTAAAGCTCTGAAAATGTTTGCAGATATAAGTATTTGTTTAAAGAAAAAAACAGAGAAGTACTGAAACAATAGATTAAATAGATGTATGCTCCGTACAATAGTATTTGTTTGTTACCTACTGTTTAAGCCAGGTAATGATTTCAGTAAAAACAGTACTGTAGTGATTTTTTTTTTTTTTTTTTTAGAAAGATATTACAATAAAAATGGGGGGAAATAATCAGTTGTTAGAATTTAACTCTCCAATTAGTGTGGTTTGTTATCATTTGTACAGAACCCAAAGCAAGAGCATAAGCTAATGCATTGAAAAATTTTAGTACTAGGTAGGGCCTAGTTCTTCTATCTATTATTCAAGAATTCAGAAGTAACTGCAACTTCCATGAAGTCACAGTAATGCAAATCAGGTCTGTGATCTCTTCCAGGAGGTAAAGTATCACCTGAAAAAGTATAGGAATGTCAGAAACTGGGGAGATTAAGTGTGCTTGGTGGATAGTAATCTGCCCTCTAAAATAAATGTTAGTCCTTTCACAGGTGTATGTGATACTGTGACTTCCTATATATATACTCCTGTGGTTCATCAAATTCAGTAGTTTGGAGCTGCTGGTGGGCTTTCCATGATCAATCAAGAGGGCAGGCAATCTATAAGGAATTGTTCATTTTCCTTGCCACCTCTGCTCCTCTTCCTCTTCATCCATGTTGTAGCATTCGGAAGTATTTGTTTCCTACAACTCAAAAAAGGCAAGCACAGGCAAAACCATATTGGAATCTCAAAACTGGAAATTTGGCAAGAAGAAACGTGTTTAAAACTGGAAACAAGACACCTGCTTCAGAGTGATGGGAATGTGAGAGAGAATGTAGTGTTGTTACTCATATGCATGAATTATTGGAAAAGCATAGATTCTTGATCCTACAAACTTCAAGCACACAAATAGTCTTGTGAAAGTTGATGGCACTATTTCTCAACTTAAGCATATGCTTGTTTTGCAAAATGAGGGTCTAATTCTATTTTAATGGTATAACTACATCACTAAGTATGCAGTTTTCTTTATAATACAAGCACCTTTATTGTTGTGACCAAATACATTTTAGTTTATCAGAATTGAATGTATAAATTGAAGGGCAAGATTGTACCTATTTGTTTTTTTTACTAGTAAAAGTCTTTGAATGTAAATTAATGAAGACTGAGAGCCTGGACACATGGTACTTCCAGCAGCATAACATACATTGTTTACAGAGTAGAGACATGATGTGTTGCTTACTAGAACCCAGTCTAGAGTTGTCCCTGATAACTCCCTAGAGTTACTGAGCGGAAAGCAAAGCAACACTAAGGAAGTTATATTACTTTAGGTATCCTGTATCCACTTTTATCCTAGAGTACCTGTTTGCTTAATTACTGTCTCAATTACTGGTGCCCCACCACTTCATGGTGAAAGAATATATAATAAGCACTGCAGCAGCTACCCGGAGAGACCTGATCATCTGTCCACTCTGGACACCAGTGTCAATTGCATCAGCTTGTAAAACAGTTATACTGGTGTTGACATATCACATGTCCAGGATCTCAGACATGTAAATGTAAAAGCAGTTGCATTTTTATCTGGATTTGCTTCTTGTGCACCTATCTAGATTCCTGTTCCAAGTGAATGAGGAATGGGATTTGTGAGGACTTCATGATTTCTGCATGCAGAATTAACATTTTATAGAATTTTGCAGTTGGCAAGCATCAGATCTGCTGTCCTTGTATTATTAATGAATAGAAATAAAGATTTTTTTAGACTTTATAGATGTAGAACATAAAGCAAATACTGCAATACCCAGTGACACCAGTTAGTTTTGCTTTTGCTACTGAATCAGCATTTTTTTTTTCTTTAAAGCACTCTGTCAGTGAATACACTGTGAAAGGTTGGGGTTTTTGTTTTTTTTTTCAATTTGCAGGATTTTAGAAAAGGCTAGTTTGGCACTAAATACAGTTGCTAACAGCCCATAATGCTGGCTCTGTTTAGAAAATGATGGTAATTTTATTACAAAGAGACTTTTATTCTAGTATTTTTAGCTCACAGCAGAGTATTTAATGAACCTCTGCTTAAGCCTGTTGAACTTGCCCCCTCCCTCCCCCTTCCCCCCTTTCAGCATGTTAACTGTTAAGATACTGTCATTTTTGTTTGCATTTATGAAAGCTGCATTTGAATTAGCTGTTGTGTAGACTTATGAATGAATTCACAAAAGGCTATGCACCAGCCAGATGCTACTCAGAATCTATAGATTCATAGTAGTAGCCACAAGGAAGTGTAATATGTATACAAGGGACCATGTAATCAGAAAAGACAGTTAAATAAGTAACTGAGAATCTGATGCTGAAGTATAGCTGGCAAAAAAGAAAAAAGTGACTACTAAATTTTGTCATGGTTCCAGCCTTGCAAATACTTGGGTGTGTGACTTTACTTTTACTTGCATAAGTAATCCCATCAAATTAAGTAAAGCTTGTTCATATGACAACGTGTCTGCAGGGTTTGGTCTCTCTGAAGCAGAGTTCTCTTAAATGAAAAAATTATGTACTGTTACCTGCTCTCTGAACAGTCTAAGCCTCCCTTCTAACTTTGTAAAAAGGTATGCAGACAAGATGCTGATTTTTGTATTTAAAAGAACTATGTTCTGCAGGTCGTATGGTTGACTACGAATACATGAAGAGACTTGTATGTGGCTTAATGGAGAGTTCCTGTCACAGTGGACCCTGACCTGGTTATGGCCAGTAGGTGCTACTGTAACACGAACATTGGTGGGAAAGAACCAGTTTTCACCTTCAGCCCACGTCTATCCTCAGTGCTATTTGTGTAGTATATTCTGCCTGTACTTTCCAAAGAGAAATGTGTAGGAGGGGACCTTGAAAGATGTTAGGGAAGCTTCAAGATGGGCGTGCTCAGTTGCTGCAAGTCTGAAACACTGTTACCTCCAAGTACTCTAAGCTTTGATAATGGGTATTTTCTTGTTTTTACTGACTGAACTGAGGCAAATGGTAAATCTGACAGAAGCTTCCTTGTAGTGGAAAAATTAGGGGCAGGAGGTCCCTAATAACAAAGTATTTATATATTTACTTATTTTATTTGAGCTATATGCCACCCTTCCCAACAGAGGCTCAGGGTGGCTTATAATAAAATGACAGAGTAATGTACAAAACAGGAGAAACAAAACAACTTAAGAAGGAAACTGTTGTCCTCTGAAATTGAAGATGACGATGACATTGCTGGTTGGTTTGGTTTCTTTGAGCCACGTGAGTGGCTGATCCAGCCAAGTTGTGCTTTGAATTGTCTGTAGCATTCTGAGCAAGAGCTGCTGCTTTGAGTTGCTTGATTAACAGCAGACATACTGCTGTTGTGAAATGTATGCTGTTTGAGCTTCTGTTCTGCCTCAGCAGTTGTCCTCTGCTCATAGGCTGTAGCTCTAGTATGGATGAGGCTTCGCCAGGTGGAACAATCATGAGCGAGATGTTCTCAAGACTTTGGGCCAATGTTGAAATGTTTCAAGGAGGATTTGTGGGAGTCCTTAAATATTTCTGGCCTCCCAAGAGCCATTTCCCTCCTTTAGCTCGCCATAGATCTTCTTTGGCAGTTGCTCATCTGACTTCCTAGTGACATGGCCTGCCCATCTCATCTATGATTTAATCAACAGTGTGGATACTTGGAATGCCTGCCCATGTGAGAACCTCAGTGTCTGGGATCTTTTCTTGCCATCTTATCCTCATCAGTTTCCTCAGACAGCCCATGTGAAAGTGGTTCAGCATGGTGTCCATACACCATCCAGGTTTTGCATGCATACATCTGGATTGGCAACACAGTGGCTTTGTAGACGTTCAGTTTTGTTTGTTGACTGACACCTCTGCACTCCCACACATTTACACATAGTCTGCCGAAGGCCATGCTTGCCTTGGCAATTCTGGCATTGGTTTCATCATCAATGTGAACTGCACATGACAGTGCACTGCTGAGATAAATGAACTTGTCCACTGCCTGGAGGGTTTGGCCTTTCACTGTGATGGTAGACTCTCTACGTAAGACTTTCCTGGTGCAGGCTGTTGTATCACTTCTGTCATCTTAGTGTTGATTGCGAGACCAAACATGTCACATTTTGTAGAGAAATTGTCTGTAGTCGCCACGTGTCAGCCTCCGATTTGGCATTCAGGGAACAGTCATCAGCAAACAGAAGATCATGAACAGTCACTTCCTGTAACTTTGTCTTCACCTGTAGTCTCCTCAGATAGAAGAGTTTGCCATCAGTTGAGTATCTGATGTCAATCCCAGTGTCACAGTCACAAAATACATCTGTAAGCATGGCAGAGGGACGTCATATTGAAGAGGGTTGGGGCCAGCATACAGCCCTGCTTGACTCCATGTGTGAGTGAGAATGTTTCAGATGACTTGTTGTCATCCACAGTGCAAACAAGCATGTCATCATGAAATTTGCCAAACCATTGCAATGAATTTCTCTGAGTAACCAAATTTTGCCGTGATCTATCAGAGACCTTCCTGACTATCAAATGCTTTTGTCAAGTCAGTGAAAGTCATGTACAGGTTGGAATTCAGTTCCTGGCATTTCTGTTGAAGTTAATGAGCTGCAAAAATTATGTCTATGGTACTGTCTCTTTTCCTGAAGCCACGTTGACTCTCAGGCAAACCCGGATTTTGCCAGCTATTGACAGCAAGGAGATGCTCTGATGGACGTCACAGGATTATTTATTGCCTTCCTGCTTGTACAAGTAGACGATGGATGCATCCTTGTACTCCTGGGTATTGTTCCTTGAGTCCACATTAACTGGAAGAGTTCAGTAAGTTTCAGGGCCGTGTGTGAGCCTTCAGCCTTGTAGACCTCTGCTGGTATGGCATCTGCTCCAGGTGCTTTGCCATTTGACAGCAGGTGAATTGCTTTCACACTCACTAATCCTCTGATGGTGATTGAAAGAGATATGTTAATGTCTGTCTGGGACAGTCCATCAATTGCCTCCTCACTAATAGATGATTGTAGATTGAGGATGTTGTTGAAGTGTTCTACCCATTTTTGTAGTATCTTTCCTTTGTTATTGCACAGTGTAGTGCCATCAGCACTCGGTATTGGAGATGTTCACAGTGATGACTGTGGTTGTCTTCAGAGCATCATAGAGATTCTTCATATCATTCCTGTCTGTGTAGGACTGAATCTCATTTGTCTTGTTACTCAGCCATGAGTTTTGCATCTCTGAGTTTACATTGGACAAATCTCTTGATGTTGTTGATGGATGACTTCTTAGATGTTGAGGTGCTGTCTTCTAAATAGGCCTTATGGCCAGTGTGTCTCATTCAGTAGTCTCCCTGTGTTAGTATTGTTTTCATCAAACCAGTCTTGATTTTTTTTTTTACACGTGGTGGGACCAAGGATATAGGATGCAACTGATTACAGAGAGTCTTTGAAAGATGCCCAGTTTCCCTCAATATTATTAGAGTAGTCATCAGTTGTTACTAGCTGATTGCCCAGTTCTTCAGCAAATGCCTCTTTCACATTCTCCTGTTTCAGTTTGGAGAAATTGAGCTTTTTTTGCTTTGTGGTAGTCTACTAGTATGTATCCGGATATTTAGCTTGGAGACCTGAGTCTATGGTCAGTCCAGCATTCTGCACTTCTGGCCTTTGTCACTCTGACATCCTGTCTGTCTCTTCTCCTGGAGTACAGGTGCATCTAAGACGTCTTGTTGCAGTTTGGCAGGTGGAAGACTGTTGGTGATGAGGAAATTGTTTGGTGCATTTCCTCAGCAGGAGGAGCCTGTTGCTGTTGCACTTCCCAAGGCCACTTTTTTCAGCAATGCCTGGTGATCTGCTGCAACTCTTAACATTAAAGTCACTAAAGTTGATTAGCTTGTCTGCCTTCAGCATTTCTGTGATTCCTCATGAAATTCATTTGATAAAAATCAATTTTTTCATAATATTTGTCCTTAATCACATCTGGGTTGGTCATGGTTGGTGTATAGGTGCTGATGATAGTTGCACATCTTTGCCCAGACAGTGGGAGTCTCATTAGCATGAGTCTGTCATTCACTCTCTTTGGGAGGTTTGTAAGTTTGCTGACTAGCTGTGTTTTGATGGCAAACCCAACACCAGCTTCTTGTTGCTCTACTCCAGCCACTCCAGAAGAAGGTGTTGCCAGCTCCTTTTTCAGTGAATTGTCCTTCAGCTAGATGCGTTTCATTCAGGGCTGCTATCTGAACGTTGAACCTGGATAGTTCTCTGCCAACTAGAGCTGTTCTCTCTGGTCTATCTGCTCTTGTACAGTCCATTAGTGTGTGCACATTCCAAGCACCAATGGCGTGTGGTGTCACTTTTTGGTCTTTTTTTTGTCTGCGTGTGATTTTTTTTTTTTTTTTTTTTTTTTTTTTACCACTATAGTGGGATCCCAGTCAGCTGTGGTATTCTGACCAGGGTTATGGTGAAGTAGACAATGTTTAAGGCACCTTTTCTAGCCCCTTCCTCAGGCTACAGAGGTGAGCAGTGTGATCCTAAATAGGGTTGCTCATTCACCCAGGGGGTTGCCAAATTCCACTGCTGCTCCAGTCTAGTAAAAAGCAACCCTGTGCCGTGAGCCGCCCATGTACAGATCTGCAGCTACAACTCCCAGTGTATCCACACCTGCTGCATTGCTCGCATCACCATAGGACTTGTGTGTGTCTATGGGGGGGATAGAGATGATGTCATGACTTGCACGTCAGTTGAATTTAAGTGAGGGAAAGTTGTTAAGAGTCACCCTCACTCTCTCATCCAGTCCTGTCTGAATCCAATGGCACAACGGTATTGAGATGTCTGGAAACAAATGTGTGGATGGATAGATGGCCATCAGGTCCTGCAGCACCCAAATGGGTGCCTTGCACCGTCCACATAGCTCTTGCCATTTGCCTTTATAGCCGGGGAGGTGAGCATATCTGCTCAGCCACCTGATCCACTAGAGAGGACTTTCCAGAGAGCTGTCCACTCTGGTCAACAGTCTGACCCTGCCCTTACTTTTATTTTGGGGTTAGCTCCCCTAGCCTTTCCCCACCAAGGGGTAACCCTCAAGGCATCAGAGGCTGGAGTTTAAGGTACCCCAGACTCGCCCTTCCCTGGGCTTTGACCCTGGCGGCACTTTCTGAGGGCTATTCTACCACAAGCAGTTCTGCCACAGTGACCCCAAACCCCACTAGGGTGCAGTTTTTGGTCATACCCAGGACCAAAAGGAAACTAGAGCATCAACATAAACCAACCCCCGTACCACAGCTTTGTTTACTAAATGCCTGCCCAAATAAGATGTTACAGTGCTTCCAAAACATGTCCAGGCTTGGATTCTGGTGGGCCTCATAAGAAAGTGTTTCAGAGTGACTCCTGAAAATGACATCCCCTGTATTTTGCCACCTGGGCTTGGCTACTGGCAAAACATTGCTGGTAACTGAGCTTGGGGATTGTTACGCAGCAAATAGAAGAACAGTAAGACAGCTACCAAACTTCCTTCTGCCTGTGCTGAGATCTTGACTGTCCATGTTCCAAGATGATTGATCTTTTTGATGTGACATTTCTAGGGCTTCTGTTTCTATCATTTCTGCCTTTTAATCTTGCTTGACCTTTTTTCTTTTTTATGGTGTGATTTCTTTTTGTCTGGTTATGAATGATTTTTAAAAGTATGATACAGATGATCATAGAAATTCAGGATCTTGAAGCAAAAGGGGCTTATTAGATAATTCAGTGCATCTTTCTCTGCCAGTTCAGGAGGGTTCCCTGAAAGTAAATTCTTACATATTTTGTCTAGTTCTAAATAATTCATGAAAACAGCCTTCATGCACTTCCTAGAGAATGTTATTCCAGAGCCTGTTAGCTGATGACTACCCTGAGAGAGCAGTGTTTTCAAGTGATGTGAAATTTCA
>NW_005842822.1:61896-65194 GCF_000455745.1 Alligator sinensis | reverse complement strand
TTATTCTTTGTATTAGAAGATTTCATTGAGATGTAATTACTGCAAATTCTGTTGAAGAGTCTACAAGCATTCCTTTTTTAAAACATGCAAATGATTATTTGCAAGTTGTGGCAGCTCCATCATTGAAAGTTTTTTTTTTTTTTTTTTTTGTTTTGTTTTGTTTTTTTTGGTCTTGAGCATGGGGTTAGACCAGATGACCTCCTGAGATCCCTTCCAGTCCTGTTTTTTATTATTCTGTGTTTTTTAAGAAAAATATCATTGTCTTAAAATCAGTAAATATAAAGACAAACACAACACTAGGGCTTTGTCTATAGTTGAATTTCAGCTGCTGGTACAGACCTCTTATGTAGAAACAGTGCGCACAGGTATGAATTGTATTACCTCAGCATAGTCTGGGCTTATACTAGGAGCTTAGGAATCATAGGAGAGTAGGGCTGGAAGGGACCTTGCAAGGTCATCTACTCCAGCTCCCTGCTCATGGCAGGATCATCCCTGACTAAACCATCCCAGCCAAGTGTCTGTCTAACCTGCTCTTGAAAAATTCCAAGGATGGCAATTACACAACTTGTCTGCGTAGCCCAGCAGTTCCCAACCTTGGGTCATGACCCAAATGAGGGTTGCGGGGGCAATGCTGGTGGCACTGCACACAAAGGACAAGCCACACTGTGTACTGGGAGCTCCCCCACCCCCAGGCCACTGCACTCCGCTCCCAGCAGCGGGTCGCAGCACAAAAAGGTTGGGAACTACTGATATAGCTTGTTCCAATGCTTGACCACCTTGTAGTCAGGAAGTTCTTTCTATTCCCCAACCTAAATTTCCTCTGATGCAATTTAAAGCCATTACTCTTAGTCTTGTCCCATACAGATACGGAGAACAATCTCTCTCCATCACCCTTCAGGTGTTTGAAGATTGCTATCAAATCTCACTCAGTCTTTTCTCCAGACTAAATAACCATAGTTCTTTCAACCTGTCCTTTGTAATTCATGCTTCCCAAGCCTCTAATAGAGGGGCAGGCAATTATTTTGGGTGGAGGGCCACTTACTGAGTTTTGGTAAGCCAGCAAGGGCCACGTGATGGGCAGCCAGGGGCAAATAAATATTAATTTCTAAATTTTTTAGGGGCCCATGGGCCGGATAGAATGGCCTGGCAGGCTGCATTTTGCCTACCCCTGCTCTAATAGTTCTTGTTGCTCTGTTGGACTCTTTCTTACCTGTCCACATCCTTCTTGCAGTTGGACACAGTATTCCAGGTGGGTCTCACTAGTCCTAAAGAGTGGCAGAATCACTTCCGTTGATTTGCGTGAGACACTCCTGTTAAAGCCGACACTAGACTGTTATATTTTTACAACAAGAGCACGCTGTTGACTCGTATTCAGCTGGAGGTTCAAGAGGTATGCTCTCTGTGGCAGAGGCTTGCCCTGTTGTATCTGTCGGGAGCCGAGGGCGGTCTAAGGCTATGGCCAGTAGCCCGGACCGTCAGGTCGGTTTTTCCACAATGGAATAGAGTTAGGCACGGAAGCGTATTGGTTGTATAAAGAAAGCTTTACTTACACTGCTGATGGTCGCAGTGCAGGAAGAAAACTTGCTTGAATTACAGTTGCACACAAACACACAGGGGTGAGATCTCTCTTCAAACCGAACCGAGATGAGTCATCGGTGTACGACTCCACGAGCGCTTCACACGGGGGTACGTCAATATTTCCACGATGACGGGGAGTGGTTAGAGTCTGATCAGGTCCCTAAGTTCTCCTCCAAGACACACGCGGAGTTTGCTAGGCTCCACAGTGTGCTTAGAGTTCCCCATGAGATGGTTGAGGGGTCCTCCAACTTGGGCGGAAACTGCTCTAACCTTTTATACGGCTAGCAAACCAATCGCTAGCCGCCAGGTAGGAATAATTTAGAATTGACCAGTAGTGGGACACAAATTTGCATGTGTGTGGCGGGAACTCTTTTGCACCGGGGTTTTCTCTCTGCAGCTGAGAAATCCACCATGCAAAGATAGCTCCATGTGGTGGGAAAATTCCAATGTGCCGAGGCACTAAAAATCATTGGGTTATGACAGTATCTAAAATCCTCATGCAGAGCAGGCTCAAGTTTAATTGTATGTGCAGGGTGAAATTTGGAGTGATTACAGTGGTGTGAGTTGCATGTCAGTTTTTAGGTCAGTGTAACTTGCATAGCAAAGGCATGAAATGGCAGAGTCCTGCAGGAAACATAGCTAAGATGGTGGAAGAAAAAGCTTGAGGACCTTCCCTTTGGCCTTCCTTGTAAGTGACTGTAGTACATGTACCAGTAAATTGCAGTGTGTAACTTAATGTCAACCTGCAAGCCAACTTTGGATTTGTCCTATTTGTCTATGTTTTGTAGAAGTAGCATTCCTGGCTTCCATTGGAGTTTTGGCTGTGTATTACTTCTGAAAATCAGGGTGTGGTGTTTAGATACTTAGGCTTGAATTTAACAAAGAAAGAAAGAAAAAGCTGTAAAACTTTTTTTTAAAAGTCATGCGAAGTTCTTCAGACAGTGGAGGAGCAAGCTGTTCCCATGATATGGCACTTGGATTTGAAAATTCATGAGTTTTGGCCTGTGGTTTCAAAGTTAATGATGTTTTTAAAGTCTGAAGTGTTGCATCAAGTAGCTATTGTCTTAGGTGGGCTACTGTTAAGAATGAAACATTATCTACAGTTTCTGGTCCATGGTTATAGTTCTTTGGTCGTTTATTCTGTGGTCGTCTTCCCCGCAAGAGATTACTTGGCCATCTGTTCAGGTAGTTCAGGGTCTAGTTTCTCAGCATGCATATATAATTCCCATTCAAGGTTAGTGGGAGTTGGGGTGAGAACCTGATTTTGGGGGCCAGCAGCTGCATTTTCCTGAACTCTCCACATAGAGAATTTGCTACCTGAATAATAACAAAGAGAGGCCATGCCAGCCTTCTTTATGCCACACAAGAAAGCCAAAAATGCCAATCTCTCACCCGTCTTTCTGCCAGCAGTAAGACAGTTTAAAGAGATCTTCAGCCCTTTTCCAGGAAGAAAGGTACAATGAGTGGTATTCAGGTGTTCTGATTTACTGCCTAATAATATTTACCAGTCCCCGGGTGTTTCTTAGTGAGCAGTACTGTAGATTCCATGACAGTTAAATAACTGCAAGAAGAAAGTGTCAATTTTAGTAACATCCCCTCTTCACATCAGAAAATTATTTTGATGGCTTAGGCAAAAGTGGTGGCATGCAGAGAAGATTGAACTGAAGGGGCAGAGACTGGTGAGAGACCAGTATGCATTTTGAAGATTGGTTTGGCATGT
>NW_005842822.1:48932-61886 GCF_000455745.1 Alligator sinensis | reverse complement strand
TGTAGGGAGGGGGTTTTTATTCAAAACTGTAAATAGTTGTTTGTAATAAGCTGCTATGCAGACTATTTGGGAAGTGCATCCTTTTTCTGTTGAGCAGTGCTACCGCTGTGCTACCATTCTTTCCCTTTGGGAGAAACAGAGAAAGTGAAGGAAGAAATATTGCAGTTATAATCCATGTAAGAGATTAAGGCAAGCTGGTCTTAGAAATTCCTTAGTTCAGACCCCTCCTTTATGCGGTGTTGCTTTGAACACGTCACTTTTCCTCTTTCCTTCCCCACTTCTATTATAGAGGTTAATATTAGGGGAGACTTTGTCTACACCAACAGATTGTACTACTTATGCACTACTCATACTGATGTTACTTTTTCCTTATGGAATGGAGAGCATCTATATCAGGCTAACATGTTTACTGTACCAGCGTAACTGTGCCCACAATAATAGGGCATTCAGGGTCCATCCCAAACCAAGGCAGCTCATCAGCCTAGCATTGGCAAGACATCCTAGTATCTGTATCCAACAGTGCAAGGAGTGATATGGCCTGCATCACATCCAGCTGCCTTTGGTTCTCCAGCCTTGTGACTATTCAAAGTTGAGTTGATGGGGGTGATCTTCAATACAGGTCCAGAGCAAGGCTCCAGTTAGCTCTGGATCCATAACAAAACCCTTTAAATGTTCTGCTTCCACACCCTCTACATTAAGGCTTGCATCCATATAAGCATCTTAGTTGGGGGGGCGAGAGAAAATGGCCTGCATCACTGACATAATTATATTGGTGCAGTTTTCAAGTACAGTTCAGCCCTTGCCCAATTCAGAGTTAAGAAGCATCTAGGACTTGTCATATTAGGCTTTTTACTAGAAGTTCACCAATGCATCTGTCTGATACTGTATCGACACCGATATAATTGACTGTATTGGAAATCAGCCTGATTTGGCTGATTAAGTGGCCCATGTACATAGGGCAGCCACAGCACAGCACATAGGTGGCAAGGAGCACAGTCCAGCAGCTTGGAGAGCTGTGTCCAGCTGGTACATCTGTTGTGGTAGAAGGGAAGGGGGAAAGGAAGGTGTGTTGGGGGGGCAGATCAAGGCCCCCATGGTGAGGGAGGGAGGGAGTGGGGTTGGGGCCAGGGGCTGGGGCTAGGACTGCTCGGGCAAGGTGCGAGGGGCCCGGAACAGAGCTCCGGCTCGTGCAGGGAGGGGGTGCGGCTCCCACTGCTGCACGCACCGCAGGAGACCACAGGGGACGTGTGCCCCCAGATCTGGGTGGGGAGGGCTGGGCTGGGGCTGCACTCAGGGCAGGTGGTGGCAGGGTTGGGGGGGCTACACTTAATTTTGGGGTGGCTGCAGCCCCCCTCAACCCGTAGCCCCTGGCCCCAGCCCACAGTGGCACCCTGCCCCGCGCAGATCTGGGGGCATGCACCCCCCTGTGCCCTCCCACAGTGTGCGTAGCAGCAGGATCCGCACCCTCCCTCTCCCCCCTCCCTTCCCCAGCGTCCCCTGAACAATGTGCATCTCCGTCTCACTCTCCGTCCCAGCTGGGCAGTGCCGCCTCAGCCCCACTCCCTCCCTCACTGTGGGGGCCTTGATCTGCCCCTCCCCCCGCCCCCTCCCTCCCTCCTCCCCTTCCACTACAACAGACTTACCAGCTGGACGCAGCTCTTCAAGTTGCTGGGCTGCATATCAGAAACTGGATCAGCATCAGCCAATATACCTCCTTAAAAATTGGCTATTGGTATCGGCCTAACAAATCTCAATCAGTGCACCCCTGCTTTTTACAAACACAGTTAAGAAGGACAGTTCTTCCTTCCCCAAGAGATGATAGTTCAAGACAAGAGACAGCCTCTGAAAATTTTGGAAGGGTATAAAGAAACAGGGAGATAGTATTGGCAAGCTTGATAGGCAGTGGTCTCAACACATTGGCAGTCTGAGTAAGTTCTTTATAGTCTTCATGGCAAAGGATAGTTTGAAAGAGGAGAGTGAAGTGGCTCTGCAGGTGTTTGGGAGGAGTACCTCAAGTGGGAGGGTCAGCATGGGAGAAAGTATGAATTGCTGATTTGAAAGTTTAGCAAGCAGGCAATTGTGGCTAGCATTACAAGCTGATCATGAGAGAAAGTATTTGACCTGTACTGAATTAGATGAGACATTGAGTAGGTGGGCCATAAAAGGACTTGAAAGCTAAGATGCATAACAGGCATTCAACATAGTACAGCCACAGGAGAGATGCAGAGAGAAGGATAACATGGTTAAGAGGAGAGGGTAGGAAAATAACCTGTGCAGCAGTGTTCTGAATGGGGCAAGATGGTATTAATCAAGGTTAGAGAATGGGATGTTACAGTAATAAGGCACAAGATGGTGAAAGATATGTGCTCTCTGGCTGGATAGAAAAAGCTATAACTTTAATGTTGTACAGAAAAAATGTGCTGGACTTAGACATAGTTGAGATGCAATGCTTTAGAGACTGTTAAATTTGAAATGATGACAAGAACATGAGGTGATGTCAGAGAGCCAGGCAGAGGTTTTCATTTAGTTAACTAACAAGCAGCACTTTTTAAAGTACAGAGTACAATATCAGTGTTAGCAGTAAGATGAAAAAACAGCAGTTAGTATTATCTCAGTGTGATGGGAGGAGTGTTTTAGTCCCAGCTAACGGAAAGCTTAAAAAAACAGAACAAGTGGCTGGCACAGGTTTTTCACCCTTAATATCAACAACCCAGAGCAGTGAAAAACATTTTGGTTTTCTTGCAGGGTCGAACCCCAGGATAGTTAGCCTTTGATTCCTAGGCTCCCTGGTGAATGCTACAGATTGTATGCGCCTTATTATTTGAGGCACAAGTCGCAAACTCTGTTAGTTTCTTCTCTGTAGAGGCAAGGTAGAGGTGGCTGAACGTTTCTGTTAAACAGCTGACAAGGGAATTGTGAATAACTCCAGTGTAAACTGTTCCCCAGAAACCAGATACATAATGAAACCTCTACCATGGAGGCAGTTCTTATTAAGAAATCTGAAAAACCTCAGGACACTTTCTGCAGAAATGTTGTTGTCAGCTAACTAGAGAATCCTTGGGAAAAGGCCTTGAAACTATAATTGCAAGTATTCACAATTTGCACTGGAAGTTTTGCTCTGAGTCATGTTTTTCTAGTGCTGGGACAGGAGCAGTATCATAACTTCTGTGAACAATCGCAACTCATAGTTTAGTTCCCATATTGAATGTTAGCACCTTGCAGTTCAGTCAGCAGCCCCAAACTAGTATTTGGCAAGTCATTTTGAATTGCAAATATATATGATTAAAACCTTTATGTTCAGAAACTGTTAATGAGCAGAAAGGACTAATTTCTTTTAAATACGCTCCATTCTGGTTTACTTATTGGAAAGCTGTAACTGATGTAGTGGGTTGAGTTCAACACCATTTTAGATGGGACAGCATCAGTGAAAATTGTATTAATGATCTATTTCTCTAGGGCAGTGGTTTTTAACCTGTGGTCTCTGGACCCCTGGGGGTCTGCAGACTGTCTACGGAGTCCTCAGAAGATGCCTACAATCAATCAAAAGTATTTAAATACCCACACTTTCAATTCAAAGAGGTCCATGCCTCTGTTCACAATTTCCAAAAGGGTTCATACCTCCATTTGAAATTTTTTAGGGGTCCACAAATGAAAAAAGGTTGAAAACCACTGCTCTAGGGCAGCATCAGATGTCTGTTACTGCACTTAAATCTATCTATCCTATATTCTAGGATATAGAAAGTTCAAACATGACTTGCAGGAATTCCAACCTGGCTTGGTACATACCTTGTTTTCTCACATATAACATAACCCCAAAATATAACATGCAACTTGTTTTTGAAAGGCATTTCCAAACAAAAAATCCCCCAGAGGTAGGGCTCCAGAGGGCAGGAACAGAGTCTAATCTTTACCTAAGTCATGCTTTCCTGCTTAATTAAAACCCTAGCAGCTGCTGAAGACTGGTCTCCATGGGTGGATCTGTGATCTTAAAAAGGGCTAAAGAGCTGTGAAATAAGAGAAGAAACCAGGAGCTGTACCAGACAGCAAAATTGCCCTAACGAAAGTTAGCTTGATTAATGGAATGACCATTAAAAAGGGGAAGTACTTGTTAACACCTGTAAAGTGAAGAAAAATGGCCTATTATTTTCCTCAACTTCCTGAATAGTAATACAAGTAGTAATAGTAATAAAAGATGGGAAACTCCCTTCTTGAGAGCACGGAGGCAGAAAGGGATCTCGGAGTCATCACTAACTCCAAGATGAACATGGGCCGACAATGCGAGGGCACGGTCGGCAGGGCTAACCGGACCTTATTGTGCATCAACAGGTGCATCTCAAGTAGGGCCAAGGAGGTGATCCTCCCCCTCTACGCGGCACTGGTCAGGCTGCAGCTGGAGTACTGTGTCCAGTTCTGGACACCCCATTTCAGGAGGGATGTGGACAACATGGAGAGGGTCCAGAGGAGGGCCACTTGCATGATCTGGGGACAGCAGGGCAGACCCTACAACGAGAGGTTACGGGACCTGAACCTGTTCAGCCTTCGCAAGAGAAGGCTAAGGGGGGACCTGGTGACCATCTATAAACTCACTAGGGGGGACCAGAAGGGTTTGGGAGAGACCTTGTTTCCCCTAGCGCCCCCCGGGATAACAAGGAATACCAGCCACAAGTTGTTGGAGAGTAGGTTCAGATTAGACATCCGTAAGAACTACTTCACAGTTAGGGCGGCTAGGATCTGGAACCAACTTCCAAGGGAAGTGGTGCTGGCTCCTACCCTGGGGGTCTTTAAGAAGCGGCTCCATGCCCACCCGGCTGGGGGCACTTGAGCCCAGTTTTCTTCCTGCCCAGGCAGGGGGTTGGACCTGAAGATCTGCAAGGTCCCTTCAGACCCTACTTCTGATTCTATGAATACCAGAGCTGCTGCACTGTGGAACAAGATTATCGCAATGTGATGGGAGTAGTGTTCTAGTCCTGGCTAACGGAAAGCTCAGAAAAACAGAACAAGTGGCTGGCACAAGTTTTTAATGCTTTCATGGTGGTTTTATCTCAGGCAAAAAATCAGTTCCCCTGTTTAATGCATACACCCCAATTTGGAGGGGGGTGTCGGGCAGGGAGAAATAGCATGTGCTGTACGCAGGAAGGTATGCATATTTATTTTACATATATGGCTGAAATTCACAAGAAAAGTTAAAAGCCTGAGGGGGAAAAAAACAGCATACATGAAGTGATTAGAACTAGAGCATCCAGACAAGGAGACCACAGGACAGACATGCATAACAATACGGTGGGTCTACAGGTTCTTTTAAACCATTTTGTAGAGCTGACTTAATGGGCATAAATAATTTTATTGACGTTCTGCTAATTCGTTTTACCTTTGTTTTTATAGGAAATAATGAAAAAAGTGTGCCAGCAGTCTTGATCAGAAACTGGAATTTGAGAAGTCACTAACCAAGCTCATGTTTTCTCCTGATCAAGAAAATCATCCTTCTAAAGCACCAGTAAAATATGGTGAACTGATTGTGTTAGGGTAAGTGTCTCATACCTAGAAGGGAGGCTAAGTGCAAAAGTGGTGGGGTGCTACATTTGGTATGGTCAGGATGAGCCCAGGTTACCCTCGCATCATCTACCCCAAATGTGATTTATGTCATCACACACTTAAGTTCTGCGCACGTGTGCGCAAGTGGTGCCCAACTACCACTTGCATCAATTCTCAGACTTAAGTAATGGTAAGTTACTGCTCCTTTTTACCTAGTATATTAATTACTAGGCAGCCTATTTTCAATACAGTGTGGAACACCGTGTGTGTGAGAGGTTTTGCTTTCCTTGATGTAATTACTTGAAAGCTGTAGAACCAAAAACCATATCATATTGCAAATAAGTTGTCTAGTAATAAATATATATATATATATATATATATATATATATATTATTAATAAATAAATAATATCAACTATTTTAAATAAGTAATGTATACACAGATTAAAATAAATATAGGAATATAATATGTTTCCTTATGGCTTTTTTCACAGGTACAATGGCTCTCTGCCAAATGGAGATAGAGGAAGAAGGAAAAGTAGATTTGCTTTATTTAAAAGAACCAAGGCAAATGGGGTGAAACCCAGCACTGTGCATATTGCCTGCACCCCACAGGCAGCAAAGGTACGCTTGATTAATCAGCTGTTGTTAGAGCAGAAACTGGCCTAGGCCTTTCTGGTACTATGAGCAGCCAGAGTTAATTTCAGTATATCACTTGCAGTCCTACTGCTGTCAGAAAGCATCAGGCCCTGAGAGGGGAGGAAAAGTGGTTGATGTCCCAGGTCTTGGTGCCTTTCATGCATAGCAAGAAACAAGCCACCCAGCAAAAAATTAAATCCTGTGCTTAGTACTCACCACATGAGAAACATAAGTGGGTCTGGAACGTGAACTTCTAGGTCCTAGGAGTTAGCTGACGATACAATACACTTTGTTTTTTCTCCACAGCTTGTTACAAACATGTACTTCAGCTCTCCAGTTTTACAGTCCATACGTGCTATAGGGCAGTGATCTCATGGTTTTGGCTCTGCCTAGCCAGGATCGGGCTGTAAGGTCCCTGTGCCACCTCCGCTCTGCCCCTGCAAACCAGGATCAGGCCCCATGCTACCATGCGTGCCTGATCTAGCGCACAGGACCACAGCCTGTGGGGCTCCCCATAGGTCTATAGGAAGCCCTCTGGGTTGGATGATACTGCCCCAGGGGCACTCTTAGTCTGGGGCAGTGTTTCCCAACCAGTGTGCCACAGCACAAAAGTGTGCCATCAGAAATGAACAGGTGCACTGCAGAATTTTGCCCTGGCAATGAGCTACAATAGGTATAAGAATGGGGAATGCTTTAACAGGTGTGCCTTGGGACATTTTTATTAATGTAAGTGTGCCTTGGGCTGGAAAAGGTTGGGAAACACTGGTCTAGGGCTAGGTCTAGTCTTCATGTCAAATGGTTGATATATGATTGCTCAGTGAAGTTCTCAAAGATGCTTGCAGTGCTTAGTTGAACAGGGAAGGAAGCCATTTGCCCACCCAGAGGTTGGGGAAGGGATTCAAGGATCTGAGCTTTGTAAAACTGCCTCTAGTGCTTCAAAATCAAGTTTCTTGTTAGGAAGGGGCAGTGGGAACATTTAAGTCCTGGGGAAGACTTGTGTGAAACATGACTGATGAGAACAGAGAATATTATTGAGATAAGAATCCCTGCTGCATTTGGATTGAATTTAGTACATGACTCAATTCAGTAAAATGTGCTGTACTTGCTTGCATTGAGCTGTCAAGGTCCTCTGCTCCCACTAAAGTCAATGGGAACTGATGAGAGTTAACATATCAGCATACTTCAGGCTAGGCCCATAAATCCAGTATAACTATTGGCAGTTTACAGACATGAAAACCCTAAAAAATGGCGCTTTAATTTAAACTCAGTAAATTCTTGCGCCGAACCCAGCGCACGCCTAGAAGAGGCATCATGTTAGTCGGACCCAGCTTTTCCAACGTCTGTCTAGATCTGGTGCTTTAGTGAAGCTTTTTTGGTGCTTTTATCTAAAAGCTGATTGAGTCAGCTTTTAGATAAGTGCCAAAAAGCCCTGCTGAAGGACTCGATCTGTACAGATGCTGCAGAGCTGGGTTGAAGTAACTTGCTGCTGCTTCTGTTTGGTTTTTTTTTGAGGTGGGGAGTTCCCATGTCTGTCAGCACCCAATGTGATCACTCTTGCAGGCATAGGTTCTGGCTTTCTGTTGTCTGCCCCAAATGCCCTGATAATGGAGAGTATTGATTCTTAAGATTTGTAGATCAGGGAATTACATTAAGTAGCAGAGGCAAAGTTTTTAAAATGAGGTTGACTCAGGTGCTTTAATTCAGTTCCTTTGCTCTCAGTTCCTACTGTGCGTTCCCTGCTTCTCCAGGCTCATGAGTACTCTATTCAGAAGTGAACAAGGGAGATGCATTTGTTCAGTTACAGGCAACTAGGCATTGTTTTGCCAGATAAAGATGGCACAAACCTTCAAAAACTACACAACCCCCAGGCTGACAAGCTGAAAGCTTAATCTATTTTGCAAGATCTTCTGCATCCTGTATTAAGTAAATTTCCATTTCCTTTGTTTTGCTAACAGCATTGTTGCAATTTGTATGTGTAGTTTATTAATCACTCCTGATATCAGCATGAATTAAAGGGGGTTTAAAATAAAATACATTTTTTCCCTTTAGTGTTGCATAAGTTCAGGACAGAAGTTATGGAGGCATGGCATTCTTGTAACTTTGTTGTGCTTAAACATTCTGCAAATCTTTTGTGTCTAGGCCAACATATGTCTAACACTAGATGTGACTAATATGTCTGTCACATAGCAACACATGTTTTGTAGCAGGGTTGAAGGGGCCAGTTGGATCTATTTCTGATTCAGTCAGGAAGGAGCTGAATTAGTTTCTGTATAATTTAGTGTTGAAGTCACACACCTGTAGCTTATCATTGGTGAGTTCATAGATTAATTGAGCACAACAGAAGGTTGACTTATATCTCAAGGGGTAGAGCATGTTTGTACCCAGCCCAAGAATGGAATTTGGTGGGGGAGGAGGGGGGTACAGTCTTTAGAGCTCTGTGGGTGCACATGAGGCATGTCCAAAGAGCACTATGTTCTGGGGTGTGTAGTTCCTAGAGACATACTAGGAGGAAGCAGACTTGACAAATCCCCCATCACAAGAACATGTGGTAGTAGACCTATTGTGAACCTCCTTTGAGGTATCTATCTCTTCATTCATACCAGAACCTAGTATAACATGGCACTTCACATTCATTATACATCTTTCAGTTCATTTCCCGTTTCTACAAATAGAGACTGCTGCAATTAAGGCCAATGCCAGGTAGCTACAGTGTGTTGCAGAGTTTACCAGCCTGTAGAATAATCATCCCCTTGCAGGGGGAGGTATACTTCCTCTCACAGTTTGTCATCTCCAGTGGATAATTCATAGAAGCACCTGGGAATGGTCCTTGTCCTCCAGAGAATGCAGGAGCTGCAACTATCAGCTGGCCTGCAGAAAGAATTAAAACAAGAGGCTCTGTGCACATTTCCCTCTTTACTTGGGGAGCTGGCTTCCATTAAACTTTTAAGTTAGACTTAAACTCTAGGGCTAAGTACATACATTTGGCGGTATTAGGGGGAGGTTAAATCAATTCAAAATGGCTGATCAATATCAGGTAAGTCAGGATGAAGGGGGCTATCCAGGGGATTGCGGGGCCAGCAGGCTGAAGGGTATCGGGGGTCTGTCAGGGGGTAGGGGGCAAATGCAACCCACAGGTGGGGTAGGGGGCAGATGCAAGCCATGGGTGGGGTGAGGGGTCCCATCCCATTCCCCTACCCACCCCCAGTGAACCTATACGCCCATCCCTCCTGCCCCTCCCCCCACTAGGACTTACTTGCTTGGCTCCGGCACAGATAACACAGTGAACACAGATAAGTGTTTGCACCCAGAGTGGCATGAGGGTTGCGGGGTAGGGAGGGTTAAAAGAGCAGCCCCAAGGCTAGGGCCAGTGGCTGGGTTTTCATAGATTTCAAAGACATTAGGAGCTGAAAGGGACCTCATGAGATGAAGTCCAGGCCCCCTGCCATAAGCAGGAAGTCTGCTGGGATCAAATGAACCCAGCAAGATATGTATCCAAACGCCTTTTGAATGAGTCCAGAGTAGTTGCTTGCACCACGTCTATGGGGAATCTGTTCCAGACCCTGGACACTCGTAAAGAAGTTTTTCCTTATGTCCCAGTCTAAATCGGCCTTCCAGAAGTTTACAGCCATTAGACCTTGTTATCCCTTGGGAAGCCCTGGTGGACAACTGTTCTCCCATATCCTGGTGCACACCCCTTATGTACTTATAGGCTACCACCAAGTCTCCCCTGAGCCTTCTCTTCTCCAGGGCTGGCAGAGGATGTGCACAATAGTGAATAAAGAGTCCCATATCCCTCAGCCTCTCCTTGTAAGACTTGCTACCTTGGCCTTTGATCATGCGGGTGGCTCTCCTTTGGACCCTCTCAAGCTTATCCATCTCCCTCCTGAAGTGTGGGGGGGAGGGGGGCGCAAAACTAAACACAGTACTCTAGCTGGCAAAGGATGTGCACAGTAGTTTCATGCATCAGTTTGACCTAAATTAAATGAGCCTGATACATCATAGATCCAAGTTTATCTTAAACTGGGTTTTGCAATTTTTAGACCAGTTTTTGTGCATGAAACGTCTGTAAAGTTGTGTGTTTAGATTGATTTCTGGTCACTGACCCTGGGTTTATAAGGCTAGGGACAAATATTCAAAAAGCCTGAACCTGAATCGATTCAGTCTTTGCAGGTTAGTCTAACCTGGGTAGGCTGAACTGGTTTGTAACTGCACGGACATCCTGCAGTGGCTCAGGCTAGAAGCTGGCAGGGGGGGATGCTAGAGTAGCCCTTCCATCTCTTCCACAGCACTGAGCTGATGGGGGACATAGCCAGACCCTGGCAGGACACTTTGATTAGTCCAGCAGGGAATTGATAACAGTGTTTTATCACCCCATTAAGAAAACAACAGAGGGACATTACCAGCTACCGGCTGATTCTGTGTGTTGATTCAGCAGGGACCGTAGCCAGCATGTGGTCTGGGAGCTAATATACAGACACCTTCTCAGCAATACAGAGGGGAGGGAGGAATTCCTGCTTAGCAGGGAGTGGGGGTGGGGAGCAGCCCACAGTCTGTGCTGGAGCTGCAACCAGGGAGCAAAGGGGAGGGGCCAGCCCTGCTGTGGAGCAGAGCACCCCACCCAGCCCACAGAATAAACCAGACACCCCTAGCATCCTGGTATATCTTAAACCAGCAAGGGGTCTGGGACAGATATTGCATAAATTGGTTTGACCCAAATCAGTTAAGTCTGATACTACAGTCAACCAATCTCAAATTGGTTTCAGCCATTTTCAAACTGGTTTATGTGCACTGAACATCTGTTCTGTTACAGGTTTAAACCAGTTTCTGATCACTTAAACCGGTTTATGTGTAAGTGTAAGGTCAGCACTGGTACAAGCTAAGTTTTAAATGAGGTGGCAATTTTGAACCCATTTTAACTTCCCATATGTTTGCGCTTAGCCTAGATGTTTGCATCTTGCACAGGTTTGTAACAAAGGTGACGCCTTATTGCACATTTCTTGTTCCTTTTACTTCCACTCCTGGGTATAAGTTGGATACATCTTTTTTTTTTTCCTTCTTTTTGGTCCAAAAACACATGGTATTGAAAAGAATAAGCAGATTACTGGGGATGGTGAAACTGACCGTGTGTGTGTGTGTGTGTGTGTGTGTGTGTGTGTGTGTGTGTTGGGAGGGGGGGATTCATATTCAGTGCCACCCTCCCCCATCCTCCTTTATACTGAATGTACCACATTCTGTGAACACCACTTGCAGGATACTATATCCAGTTGACTTTCCTTTGAGTGCTGGGGAGAAGTGGACCACAGCACAGAAGTGTCATTCCCAGGACAACCCCAGGATGTCTTTAGACTGCTAAACTCAGACAGTTAAGCCTGAGCTCAGATGGTGTTTTAAATGAATGTGTCACATCTTATGCTAAGAAACAGAAACCTGAAAATGGACTTATAAAGAGTGCTTGCCTGTCATGCTAACAGCTATGATGCCAATATGTTTAACTTGCTCATTAACTAGTTGATGACTATTAATCTTTGATCTGTTTTATTTGTGATGCTTAAATATTATTCTTTTCTATAGGCAATAAGCAACAAGGACCAACATAGCATATCATATACCTTATCTCGGGCCCAGACTGTGGTGGTTGAATATACACATGACAGCAACACTGACATGTTTCAGGTACATCATGTTTTAGACATTTCCTGTATCAGAAAACAGTACAAGATACCTTTTGGTGGCATTCTTGCAGTTTGGGAGTTTAATACTGGATGCATTAAATCCTCAGCCTGCAATCTTTGTAATTGCTGTTTATTTAAATTGCTTAAGAGCCCCAAGGGAGAATTGATTAGAAGAGATTGGTCATTTCAGGAGCAGGATTTTATTCATGATTCTTCTGTACACTACTTTTGCAGATCATTCAGCCTGCCTATTGCCTTTCTTCTTTTGAAAGATATAGTGTATAACTAATTTCCTGAACTCTTACAGAATTCTAATTGGTGAAGTAGAAATACAAAGTGCAAGTAGTTTGGACTAATTGCTATTTTATGATATAGAAAAAAAACCTAAATGCGAGTGACTTCGGCAGCAGGGGAATGTTGGAACAGTGGACTTGGTTGTGACGCGCTGCTGTAGCTTCAGTGAGTTTAGCATGTACTTTGGGTTCACATCATGTGGACCATGAGTAGAACTGGACCATAGTGGGGTTTTTTATCATATCTTATTTCCTGTTTTCTTCTTAAAGATTTTTCTTTCAGAAGAAATTGATTTTTATTTTCCTTATCATGTTTCTTCTTGCACCAAAGTTGCATTAATTTTGTTGCATCACAGTTATGGCAAGAAGTTTTTCTGTCTCAGCTAATGGCTGTGGTGATACTGCCAGATCCAAGGAGGTGGCAACCCCTGAAGGCAGTAACAGAAGCTTCTCTGCAATCCCAGATAACTACAAAAGGGCTACAATAACTTAAATGTATCAGTTGCTGCTTGTAAAAGTGCTCCCTTCAGGCTCATTATAGTATGACTGCAACTTTGGAATTGCTTAGTAGGGTTCAAAGCACCTGAATTTAGGGGAGAATTCCCTATGGCTTGCAACTGAAAGAGAACACTGTGGGCAGCCTCTCTGCAGCCAGACAGAAGACTGTTTTCTCAAGGGTGTGAGTTTATAGCATTTTACCGTTTTCCTGGTTGCACTGAGCTGTGGCAGGGATATTTTTACTAAAATACAAGCTTCATGTGCCTAGTCTCTTATAACAAGTATCACCCTGATTCCAGTATTCTTTCAGAACAGGAATGC